>NW_004949246.1:9346-12907 GCF_000317375.1 Microtus ochrogaster | reverse complement strand
GAGAAAGAAGAAGAAGAAGAAGAAGAAGAAGAAGAAGAAGAAGAAGAAGAAGAAGAAGAAGAAGAAGAAGAAGAAGAAGAAGAAGAAGAAGAAGTCAAAGGTAAATGGAATGTTAGCCTAAATCCATACTGCATTCTGGCAAATGAGTCCTTGAACCCACCCTGTACATCAAACTTATACCTTGCATACATATTTTAGATGTACATACTTATGAGTTAACCTCATTTATAAACTAGGTAACACTAGGGTAAGAAATACTGAATGATATCTGTGTAAATGTACCCCTGTTAGGTAGTAACATCCTTTGAATTGAAACTTTCCATTCTGGAGGGAGACTCCTAGGACTCAGGAGGTGGTGTCTATGCAAGTTAATGCAGACTCAGAAAGTAGGACTGGAGAGAGCTCAGTCTCCAAGTGTACACCCTGCTCTTATATAGCACCCAAGTTCAGTTCCCAGCACAACAGGCACATTGGGAAGTTCACAACTACCTGTAACACCAGCTACAGGAGATCCTCTGGACTCTGCAAGCACTTGTGTGCACACACACTATTAAAATTAAAAACAATGTCTTTTAAAAAGTAAAAGACTCAGGAAGTAAAGAATTCAGAGGTCTCAGAAAAACCCAGTCTCTCAAGGCCCTGTTCTCTTCAAGGTGGCACAGGCAGGGAACTGCTAAGAGACAGCCTCCAGCAGGGTGTGCTTCCAGCTTTCGTAAACCCATCAGCGTTCAGTCAATCAGCTGCCTCAGAGTGACCCGTGCTCCTCTAAGTTACACCAGCAAACTCAGTGGTTCAGCAAGCTGTGCTCTGGCCTGACTGTCGCCCAGTTGTCATTTCCTAGTCTCAGTTGAGAAGACATTTCTTACTGTCTCCTCAGGAATAGAGTCACACAGTAGTCCTCCACCCCCAGCCAAGATGATGACTCAGAAGTAGTGCATTCTAGGTAAAATCACAATGTAGTAGCACACTCAGAAACTCAAAATAAGGCAGAGGATGGTCTCTTGGAGACCAAACCCACAACGGTGGATGACAGTGGACCACCATCAACTTCACCAACTGTTGCCTTCTGTGCTGCTGATTTGCTTTCTGTATCTTTACTAGATTAAAATGAGCTAAACTCTAGCCTTCGGTGTGTGACTTTTGATGATGAAGTATATAGATTTTTTCAGTCTCCATTAAGGAGAAAAATCAGAGTAGTTTATATTCACCATGCACAGAGAATATTCTTCTCGCTGTGTTTACCCTCTTATTCTCTCCCAGCAGAGTTCAGAAGGGCCTCTATGTGCAGACAGTATGACAGCATCAGAGGACTTCACTATGTTGATGGCCTGGAGCCAAAGAGTGGCGGTGAGTGCTATGCCTCTTTGGAGTTTGCAGCTAGCATGTAGCACACTTGGGAATACTAAACAGGACCATTCGTTGGGTGTCTCGGATACTATCATGTTTCAGAATATCTCCCCAAACAAGAGCAGATCCTGCATCAGGTTCGGGCAGCTTAGCATCCTCAACTCTTGACCAAAACACCCAAGAGTTGCCATGACAAACCAAAGTGGGCTCTCGGAAAGAAGGAAACCAATGGGTGAGTTATTGTAATAAGGCCATGCCTACCATAGGAAAACAAACTCCTACAATTCTATCAGCCTCTAGTCTACACAGTCTGACCTCAGGACATGACTGACTGCATGAACAGAACTGCCCATTCTGAGTTGAATATTAGATCCACTAAATCACGTGGAGGCACTCACAGTAATCACCAGGAGAGACTGACTCCTGTTGCCACAACTTTCGGGTCCACTTGATTGCCACCAAGGCCAGGTGTACAGCTAGGGATAGACTAAGTCTAAAGCTACTGCATCCAGCTGTTGTGCCAATCACCTCTTGAGAAACGCATGGAAAATAGAGAAGTGACCATATGATCCTGGTCACCATAAAGCGATAAAGCTGTTGCAACAATGCAGTCATAGCCCAGCATAGAACAGGACGCCTTGGTGATTGTGTGCCTAGTAAGAAGTGTAACATGAGGTTGCAGAAAGCCTCTTCTGAAAAAGGCACAGTGAACTCAGAGATAAAGGTACCCCAGTGGGCAGCAGCCTAAACCAACAGAACAGCCTATCAAGGAGGAAATGGTGCTAACAGAGGTAGATAATGACTGCTAATAATGACTACAGGATCAACTACAACAGTACAGATTGCAGCTATAAAGGTATTTTGAGACAGAATTAACATTTTAAAACCTATTTTTGTTGATTATTCGGGAACTCATTTCCCACTCCTCCTGTCTGTCCTCCTCGTTACCCACCACCCCCACCAAGATAAAATTAAAAAGAACTTTGCCAACCCCTTCGAGCAGCAAGCTGTTCCTCCATCAGCTACAGCCTTTTCTCACTCTTGTCCCAACTACCGAGTCTCCAGTTCCTTCATGCATTTACCACTCTGCTCCTCCATCCTTCCCACCTCTCTGTCACATATGGCACTGAAAGCTACAATGTGTGACACAGTATATAATTTTGCCCAAATTTCTTTACTTGCAAGTGCTGATTGCGATGAGTCATTGGTCTGGTTCAGGGCCTCTGGCTTCTACTACATCACCAATACTGGACCCTCACCAAAACTTCTCAGATACCCTGCTGTTGCCCAGAGTCATGGAGATAGTGCAGTACTAGAACTGACCCATATTCCAGCAGCTCATAGATAGTAGATGTTAGGGTCAACTCAAGGACCTGGATCTGAGCCAGGGAAGTAGCTGAGTTGGTCAGCCCACCAGCTTTCCCCACCCATGCCACCAGGGCCAGTTCTCCGCTGCCCATGCCAACTCCAGCACCACTTTGCAATGACCAGAGAAGGGCAAGGCCAGTTCAGCACAGCCCTCAGACATGGCGTCAGGAAGCAGCCTAGATCAGGGACATCTGCATGTTGTAACGTAGGCTACAGATATCATTCCATACACGTACAAAAGCATGTGTACTTACATATGCCATAAGCACACATATACCCAGAGACACAAAATAAGTCTTGCTTGAATTTCCATCTGCTGCTGTATGGGATTCAGACTCACAACTACAGCACCCACTCTTACCTGAATACCCAGTCAGTTGCCATCACTGCAGATTTGGGACTTGGCTCCTACAGTGTTGTAAGACAGAACCTTAAAATAAATCTCTCTCTTATGTCTATGTATCACATTTACATATAGACACATATGCATACATAACAGTAATGTATACAAGATATAATCTATCTCATTGACTCTGCTTCTCTGAAGAAAATCCTAATAAAACTCCTTTTAGAAGATGATTTTCACATTTTTATTAACACATTCATATACATAATAGTAGAATTCATCATGATATTTACATACATGTATATAATGTATTTTGATCACATCACCCTCATCACCCTCTTTCCCCATTCCTATTTCTGCTTATATCTTTTGTTTTTGTACGGAAAAGGGGGCTATCCTGGAATACAGGAGCTTTTTACTGTTTTCTTTCATTTCTGAGATTATAATTACATCATTTTCCTCTTCCTTCTCTTCCCTTCAAGTCCTCTCATATACCCCTC
>NW_004949246.1:3351-8883 GCF_000317375.1 Microtus ochrogaster | reverse complement strand
CAGATGTGCATGTGAGTGCAGGTACATGTGTGCATGTGTGTGAGTGTGTGCATGTGCTTCCACCTTATGTATGTGTGCATGCAGATGTGCATGTGCGTGCAGATACATGTATGAATGTGTGCATGTGTGTGAGTGTGTGTAGTGTGTAGCCCAATGAATTTCATTAGGGTTGCTTCCAGAAACATGAGTACCTTGCCACTGAAGAAAACATAAATGTCTCTTCTTCCAGCAACCATTAAGTGCCTGACCCTGAGAAAGAGAGAGGACCTTGTGATTCCCTCCCTCACCCATGATAGGCTGATGAAGAGCTCAGTCCTGTTCAGGTCTTGTGCAGTTAGTTCCAGCTGCTGTACGCTCAGGAGTGTAACGAGCACATCATGCCTGGAGACAGTGCTCCACAACACTCTACCCCTTCCTTCAGTTCTTAGGATCTTTCCACTCGTTGTACTCCTGCGTCTCCTGAAGGGGATGACATGAATGTCCCATTTATGGTGGAGCATCCAGCAGTTACCTTCAGCACATTGGCCAGTTATGGCTCTGCCCACTTTAAAAAGAAATGTTTCCGGCTGGAGCTGAAGCAACACTAATTTGTTAGAGTAATCATAATTATCTCAAAAGCAACTCCATGAGTATATCATATGTATTTAGCAAAACTTCAGCTTTTGTTCCCCACTAGAGCCTACGACTCTCCTCAGTCATGGGCTTCTTACCAGACTTATAGCACTAAACGTTAAATTTTGTTATGTGGAGCAGGCCTCAAATTCAGACAGGCGCTGATCCCCCCTTGACAGACCCACAACTACTGCACCAGCGAGCACATCAATGAGTAGTAGATCAGTAGTGTAGTATGCAGGCTCCACAGGTAAGACTGTTGGTCACTTTTCTCCCCCCTCCCCTGGCTCCTGGCATAATAACTTCCAGCACTATGAGGCTCAGCAAGAAGAGAAGTTTCTAGGCCAGCTGCAGCTTGATTGCTGTCTTCTGTACCCAGTGTGTGGTGTCAACAACCGTCTTGCTATCTAGTTCTGGTAGCAACCAACAGTGGTGGTAATAGCCTGTATTGTTTTAGAGGCCTTAGAAAGCCTCCTTGACCAAAAACTCGTGGAGGTAGCCTGCCCCTGGCACTGCAATTTTCACAATAACTTTATCCACATATGTGTGTAATCTCTGCTTTAATTTGTCTTAATGTGGGTAGGTGCCCTCAGGGTCCAAAGAGGGTGTCAGATCCCCTAGAGCTGGAGTTAAAAGCTGCTGTTAGCTTCCTGACACTGGTCTGAATTTTTCAAGAGTAGCAAGTGTGTTAACCACTGCACCATCTCTCCAGCTGCTAATTTTACCTTTTAATTAACTTGTCAATTATCAGATGTGGTTATGGCTTCTTCATACATCCTTAGTTTGACTGAATATATTAGTTAGGGTTTTCTAGAGGGACAAAACTTACAGAATGAATGTGTGTGTATGTGTGTGTGTAGGTATATGATTTATTATTTTGGCTTACAGACTGTGGTTCAACTAGCCCACCAATGCCTATCTACCAACGGTAGGTCCAAAACTCCAGTAGTTGCTCAGTCCATGAGGTTGTCTCAGCTGGTCTTCAGTATGCTCTGGATTCCAAATAGGCTCTAAAGCCAGTGAAGGAAAGAACTTGCCAGGAAGAGCAAAGGCAAATAGGAAAAGAGCAAAATCTTCCTTTTTACATATCCTCTTTATAGGCTACCACCAGAAGTGTGGCCCTGATTAAAGGTGGATCTTCCCATTTCAAAAGATCGAGATCAAAGTTGGATCTTCCCATTTCAAATGATTTAAAAAATCCCTCACTGCTGTATCCAATCATTTGGATTTTAGTTAATTCCAGATGTAGTCAAGTTGCCAATCAGAGATAGCCATCATACTAATGCTTCCTTCAATTCTTCCTCTCCTCCTTTTTCTGCGCTTGCCCCCACTCAAGCAATCCCTTTCTACTTTCCTATCATACGTGCTCTACTGCCCTCCCCCTTCCCGTATCTAGTCCCTTCCCCCTTTGTGGACCCTTTCCTAGCTTCCTGTTCCACACACACACTTGCCCCCACATTAATGCACATATATAAACACCCAAAGCTGGGATCTGCATATGAGAGACCACATGAACCATTAGCTTTCTGTGCCTGGGTTACCTTATTTAACATAATGTTTTGCAAGTCTATCTATTTTTCTGCAAATTTCATAATTTATTTTTATTAGAGTTGTATAAAATTCTGTTGTGCATATGTACTACATCTTCATTATCCACCCATTCAAAAGCTTCTTATTAAAAAGTGAAAAGACAATGGAAATGGACTCAGTGTGGCGCATTAGTGGGGCAGACCTTGCACAGGAGGCAGGCTACAGCCAGGTGCCAGTGGTGTCCTGCCAGCATTGCCATCATTGCTCATCAAAGCAAGCCTCTGGAGAAGACTTTCTTATCCCAGTTTGTTCTCTGCTTTTGTGAGTGCGTGCTCATGTCTGTCTTTGTGTATCATTCTCTGTCTCTGTTTCTCTCTGCCTCTTTCTTTCCCTCCCTCCCTCCTTCCCTCCTTTCCCTTCTCCTCTCCTTCTATCCCGCCTCCCTCCCTCTCTCCTCCACTTTTGTTTCCTTACTGGAGCATGCTCAGCCAGCACACACAGCAGACCACAAATGTTGGAAATTAAATGATGTCCCTAAGTAGCTTTACCCATAATGGTTGAAAACTGGTGGATGAAGAATGGTTTTATCACTTTCTTCCCCAATCCCCAGTGAGATAACCCTTCAGTTGCCCACAGAGGTCATGAGCTCATCAACAAGCACTTTCTTTCCTCTTTCCTCTGTTTCATCTCCGCCCTCCTCCAGGAATACTTCTAGGAATCACATCACTGATCAACCACCAGCATTCAAATCTTTGTTTCGGGGACTGTTTCTGGGGCTAACCAATTTAAGGCATTCCTTGGAGTCATGTTATTTAAAATTATTGTGGCTACATGGTGAGTTGTCGTAAAGTCCTCAACTGTAGTGAAAACAAATTGGGATGGAGTCCAGAATTGGACTCACATGTATATGAACAATTGGGTTTACAGCAAGGGAGGACATTCTGGGGAGCAGAGAGGGACAGTCATCCAGTGAATTAAATCTGACCTCTATTCCTGGACACCAAAGTCAATTCCTGCTTGTGAGCTGGCAAATAACAGGACAGAATTTCCTGAAAATGGACTAAGAAAATATCTGTATTACTTTCCAGGAAGCAACCGTTTAGGGAGAGTTGCTCCATGTGCACAAATGGCACCGAACAGAAAGTGAGTTCTCATCCTCACACTGTTGATGTTTTAAACTAATAAATTCCTGTCTGTGAGACTATCCTGTGTGGGAATTCTGTGTGCGTGCTTCTGCCCACTAGATGTCAGCAGATGTCTCCTTTTATCACCTGTTGTGATAAAAATGTCTCCAAGACATCATCAAATGAGGGCTATCATTAAAAGACATAACAGAAAGGGGGAGAAAACAGGATGTCCAATTAAATTGGAACTTCAGCTAAGGAAGAAGAAGTGCATATATCTGCACGAACACATGTAAGCATACAGAAAGAAAAGCAGTGAACCCCATGGCACAGACCTGTTACCCCAGTTTCTCATGAAGCAGAGTGTCTATTGGTCTGTGTATGGCTGCCTATGTGACAGCAGGTGGACATCCATTCATGTGTGCGTATGTGCCTGTAGTGCACATGCTCATGTGGAAAAGAACCGCTCATTCTTCACCTGTCCTCACCAAGTATACTCTCAATCAGCATGAGCACAGGAAGTGACAAGATGACTCCAGGAATACTGCGACTTGTGGGCACAGTGAGAATGCACAGTTTAGGCTTATTGCCATCTAAATGTCACGGCACCTCAGTTAGTTTTGTAGGTCAGTACAGTGAGAAGCCTCCACTCACCTCTCTGTCTAAAATTCAGGAAGTCTGAGAAGGAGCTGACTTCCAGGGGATTAGCACACTCCTGTGAGTCCAGCACTCAGGATGTTGTGGCTGCATTGTAAATTAGAGATTATGGGCTCCATAAAGCCTGTCCCAATGAAAACCTTCAGAGAAAGACAGGGTTAGTAGATGAGGCCTTGGTGGCAGGGTGTATTTTCCATTTTATTTGTTGAGACAGACTCATGTCTCCTAAGCTGTCCTCACACTAGCTTTGCAGGTTCACCTTGAGTGTAGGTCATCCTGCTTTTCAAGAGCATAAGAACTATGACTTCAAGTAGGGCCCACAAGGACAATGAGGACATCCTGGGTCATTGACCCCAGGACTTGATACATGATAGGCAGTCTGCCAACTGGGTATGTCAACAGCTGTTGACTTTCTTTTTGCACTATGTGTTCTTTCTCTCCCAAGAGACAGAATCTCACTGTAACTCAGAGAGGCTGGTAGCTAAGCCTGCACTGGTATCTTTGGTGCAGAGTGCAGAGCACCACCCTCAGCCTGAGGGTTTTTTCCTCTGGGGGGACCCACTATATCAGGTTCCTCTGCCAATGGGTCATTATTCTTTTGCCAACACCCTGGTGGGTATATTCTCTAAGTGCTTAGGAATCCTGAAGCAACTTTCTAAAGATAAGCACATTGCTTCCATGATTGTACCCTTATCCAAAATTCCAAACTCTAAGCCTGCAGATTCATTCTGAATGTGTTTTCAAACACCTGTACTTGAGGAAGTTGGAGGTTTCATTTACATGCATCTTAACCTGGATTCACAGCAATATTCAATTGTTCATATTGATGAATAGAGGAATTCTGAGGAATGAATTCCTAGGCAATCTTGGAAAGAACAGCTCAGTTCTCAACATGGGATGTACCGTGGGCTTTCCAGTCAAGCTAAAAAATTCTGGCCTTGGAAGAAGAGGCATTGAAAGTTTTTCTCTGTGTTTCCAGGGAGACTTCTGGAAAGGGAACCTGGATTTCTGGTCATTTGAGGAAAGGTAATTAGCAGGGTAGCAAGTGCAGTTCCTCATGACATCAGCAGTCCGTTCTCTGGGCATTCTACTGTATCCTGGAGACCTCTTGGAATCCCAAGTGATGTCATCAGTGTTGTAGCAACACCAACTGCCCTTAGGGTATTCCTTCACTGCCCATAGTGGACATCATTAGAGATGTTGTCTAGACTGAGGCGTCTACTTGGGAGGGAGAATGGAGGCCATCCAGAGAACAGAGAGAGACAGAAAGAATCTGACTTTAAGTCCCAGAGAAAAACACGAAGAAGTAAATTGTTCTGGCGACGGCAGAGTGAGTCCTGGGCAGGGGGTGGGGAACTTGTTGGTGGAGGTGGGCTTGAATTTGGACTTCTGGTCATGGGGTATCAGGTCTTGCGCCTCTGAGAAGCAAATGGACTTCCCTCCTTATGGTAATTCCTGAAAGGCAAGGATTCCAGAACATTGGTTTGTTCATCTCCTAAGCCAGAGGCTGACCTGGGCAAGGCTATTGTGCTGGGAGCACTACTTAGCTTTTACCTTTGCTGTGGTTTGGGGGAAAGTGGGGGCAGAAAGAGACCATCAGGAGGAAAGG
>NW_004949246.1:1382-2554 GCF_000317375.1 Microtus ochrogaster | reverse complement strand
ATGATATAGAGCCAATGTCAGACGCAATTCTCTTCACCATGAAACTGAAGGAAAAGGGGGAGCTGACCAAGGAGCTGCAGCTGATGAGTAGCCAATGGAATGAGTTACAAGAACGCCTCATCTCCATCACAGAAAGAACTGTGGACAACAGGTATCCATCATTTCAGACTTCATGGGGCTGTCAGCAGTGTCACCCTCACCTGCTTTCTCTTTGGGTCTTGGCTTCCACAGTGACATCTGATGTGAGGTTTTGATAGCTCATGCCCTCTGGACCAATAGTTAGGGAGTTTGCATGGGACTGACCTAGGGCCTCTGTTCATGTGTGACAGTTGTAGCTTAGTCACTTTATAGGGTTCTAACAGTGAGATCAGAATCTGTGTTTGGAGCTTTGTTGCCTTGTGTCAACATGTTCCCCATGCTGTATTACCTTGCCTAGCCTTGAAATAAGGCAAGGAGCTCTGCCTGCCTCAACTTAATTTGCCACTCCTTGCTCCAGCTCATGGGAGGCTGCCCCTTTCTGAGCAGAGACAGAGGAGGCATGGGAAGAGAGGGGATAGATTGGAAAGGGAGGCGATTAGGAGGGAAAACTGGAGTTGGCATATAAAATAAAAGGAAAATGCTGTTTAAATAAAAGTCAAATAATTAAATTCTGACAAGAAGGTGTTGGTTTCTAAGAGGCTGCAACTCTGGAGTGCCTCTGTGCCTCACTTCGCATTCAAAATTCTTCTCAGAGGAGAGGCAGACCTGAGGCTTTGGAGGGCATGAGATTGGGACTCTAACTACTCTCCTTTTTTCAAATAAAATCCAGAGCTTGTGATCTCAATCACACAACTAAGGGACAGCAGCAGTAACAGATAGTTTCCAGCATGCATTTGGAAAGGACTTTACAGGTGGTGGCTTGTGTGAGATACTAGCTGCTGTTAGTTTGTGGTAACTTTGAACGTGACTGGTAGGTGATTGTGTGCTGGAAACTCTTGATAGAAGCTGGAGGGGCCTTGTTCCCTCTCAGTGTGCAACTGGATGTCCTGTGGCTCATCACACTTTCTATCTGTATTGTACATTATTCTCTTAGATGATAAGGCTCCATGCATTTCTTTAGCGCCCACTTGTGGTCCCTCTCCCTTTCTGTGTCTCTATTGCTCTCTTTCTATCTCTATCTCTGTCTCTCTCTC
>NW_004949246.1:0-1019 GCF_000317375.1 Microtus ochrogaster | reverse complement strand
TTCAGTCAAGCTTTATTAGTTAGATCACAAACAAAATATCACCACAGTATAGAAAGAACTTTGTTGATTATTGAACTTTTAAATACAGATTGGAAAATGTACCTCATAATTTCTGTATGATTTTCAACATATTTATTGTTTAATTTATATATGGTAACTATACGTATACTTATATAATGTACATATAACATATAATCATATATATATACATACATATAATTGTACATTCAAAGTTCCTCTCTACTTGCATTTTTCCCCTTACGTGCTCTTTCTAAGTGTTCAGTAATTGTCAGCCAGGCTCTAGAATAGCTGTAGTGAAATGGGAGAAATGTCACTACAATGTGTAGTGTGCCAAGATCTGTATCATAGACTCCTGGTAACATAGAGAGCAAGACTGAACCCCTTGGCTTCCTGAGTGAGATCATGCAGCCAGCGAAGCTTCCATCTGAACCTTAGTCTCAGCCATCCTGGGCCCAGCATTCCAATTGAATATCACCCAGTGATTCTAGTCCATGGAGGTTGATTGTGGCATCCACAGGGCTGTGGTGAAACAGTGTGCAACTTGATTTCCCATTATACTTGAGACCTGTGTTCATGGGGTGTTTATTCCTGTTTCTAGGCCCTACCCCAAGCCAAATCCTTTGTATGAACAGCTGAAGTCGGAACATGATGAGGTCATGATGCAACTGAAGAGATTGGAAAATGAGAACACCAAGGCCTCACAGAGGTTCAGTGAACTGACCAAGGAGATAGTCTTCTATCGGTAAGGCCCATCTTGACATGGACTCCCACAATTGTTCAATGGACATCTATGCCTTTCTTTTTCTGGATGGAAAATCGCCAACTGTGGTTGTAGCCTTTCTGCTTCATAGTAAGCAGCTCTTGGGTTTTTTTCTCTTAGACTCAGTATTGCTAAGTGTGAAAGGGGCAGTTAAGCCACCATTGCCCTAGAGCCTCATGAGCCCCTAAGGAGAAAAGGGATCTACAGTGGGAGGAGAACGTCTGGCAGCCTTGGGCAT
>NW_004949245.1:439830-442566 GCF_000317375.1 Microtus ochrogaster | reverse complement strand
TAGCTTTTTTTGGTTCCTGTCCTGGAACTAGGTCTTGTAGACCAGGCTGTGCCTCGAACTCACAGAGATCCGCCTGCCTCTGCCTCCCAAGTGCTGGGATTAAAGGCGTGCGCCACCACCACCCGGCTTAGTTTGTAGTTTCAATCCCAGCACGTGAAAATTGGATTGTGAATTCAAGGCCAGGGTGCACTGCATAGTGAGTTCTTGACGTAAAAAACTAAAAATTAGGAGCTAGAGAAATGGCTCAGTTACTGCTCTTTGAGGAGACCCAGGTTTAATTCCCAGAACCCACTTGCTATTCCCAGCACTTTATATGATTCCTCCAGAGGATTCAGTATCCCTCTCTGGCCTCCGAAGGCACCAGGCACACACATGGTCTGCAGACATATATGCAGGCAGAACACCCACACACATGAATTCTTTTTTAATTTGGAAAAGGACCAAATCTAAATAATTAAATATCAGATTGGGCTGTGATGTTTGTGACATGAAGTTCTTTTTTTTTTTTTGACTTTTAAACAGAAGGAGCCTCAGAAGAATGATAAAGATTTGAAGAGATTAGAGAAAGAGGTAAGCCATACTTTCAGCTTACTGGGTTATAAATGGAATAGTGGAAAGAGGATCGCATAGATTTGCAGGCTAATATTGTGGAGCAATTTGAGTAGTTCCGCAGTGAGGTAAGGATGTCATTCATGTCAGAGCCTTTAGGGAATGGATCCTTGTCTCATTTAATTTAATATTGACTGTCTTTATTGAGGATCGATGGCAATGAGGATGTTATGGTTGATACACGTGTAATAATTGAGTTAGTGACATTGCTGATGAGTGAGTGACATTGCCAAGATTTGGACTGATTATTTGCATCAAATTTTAGGTTGGCAAGTTTTAACCATACTTTCCTTGTTTTGTTTTTGTTTTTGTTTTGTTTTTTTGCATCAGTGTGTGGTATGCATACTTACATGGTTCATGTGTGCATAGATGGCATAGCCAGCATCGTCTTAGGTTGCTCTCCACCCTAAGTATTGAGGCAGAGTTATACAGAACCTGAGCTCGCCCTTTCAGCTAGTCTGCCCAGCTAGCTCAGCCAGCTCACTCCAGAGATCTGTTTCTACCTGAAGTACTAGGATTACAAGCGGGCCACAACCCCTTACTGACACTTAGATGGCTTCTGGGACTCCAAACGCCAACCCTCATGTTTGAGCAGCAGACCCTCCCCAAACATTTTCAATGTGTTGTTTCTGTGTTTCTGTTAACTAATATTCTGACAAATATTAGTTTCTGTGTTTTGCTCTTGGCTAACTAGTAGAGAGAAAAAAACATGGCTCACTGCTGCCTATTAAGTTCTTCTGAGGACTCTGCTTTCCTGAAATAAGAAACATATAGCACTTCAAGCTATAATTTAAATTTGTGTAATTAGAACCAGGGAAAACAAGAATTCTTACAGCTTTTAAGTGACTAAATAGTTAACTATCTTACACTTATAAGTTTATGTCAATTAAAAATTATTGTGTTTTGTTGTGTGTGTTTGAACCTGGGTATGTAGCTCTTACTGGCCTGGAACGCTCTATGTAGACTGGCCTGAAAAATCACAGAAGTCTGCCTGCTTCTGCCTCTCATACTAATCATTCAGAATTTACAATGCACATCTTTAAGGTGTTTTCATAAGGTAAATATGATTATTCAAACAGAAAGTAGAAAAAGAATGTCTGAACACTGTATCAAATTGTACGTTTCCTAGAAGGGTTGAGGCTTCTGGTACCAGTGCGGTCAATCATGTATTTATCCTCTTACTTTCTTCCAGATCCGCGTTCTTTTGCAGGAGCGAGGTGCTCAGGACAAACGGATCCAGGATATGGAATCTGAGTTGGAGAAGACAGAAGCAAAGCTAAATGTAGCACTCAGAGAGAAAACATCTCTTTCTGCAAGTAATGCTTCGCTGGAAAAAAGGCTTATTGAGTTAACCAGAGCCAACGAGCTACTCAAATCTAAGGTAGTTGGACCTCATAAGAACACAACATTGAATAGTGCTTACGTTCACATTCGAGTGGTTTGGTAGTTTAAGCTTGTGACACTCACAAGTGGAGTTGAGGCTGTTTATTCACTTACAGCACAGGTGTAGGAGTTCTTGCTCTCACTGGACCTAACCACACAAACTAGAGTGATGGTTTGCTGTGCTAAGTACTGGTCTATTTCAAGAAGGCAAGTAAGGTTTTGAATAGAATGTAGTAAACACCAGCAAACCATTAGTTCTGCTGTGACTATTAAATTAAGTGCTTTAAATATTAGCCTACTGTTGTAGGATTATTTTTACCTACTTTATTATAGGACTTAGAAATAATTAATAAAATGAATGTACTCAATACATAAATTGTGTTTCTAAGTAATAATGTACTAATAGATTCTAAAGAATGTACGATGGTTCCATTAAACAATGGCAAACATAGAGGGAAGTCACCGTTCAGTTGAATTCATCATTTATTCAGTGCCTGTGATGGACTGTGCTCTTTATGTAGGGAATAAAAAGTGTATTAGAGCCCAAGAGAGATTCTGACCTAGAAGGCCTGGATTAGGCCCCATATCCTGTATACTTCAGGTATCCCAAGCAGCTGAGACTAGTTTAGCAAACAGTTCCACAAGTCTTTCTGGGGTTTGTCTAAACCCTGCAAGTAACAGTAAGTGACCTCTTAGACCAGCGGTTCTCAACCTGTGCGTTGCAACACCCTTGGCAAACCTCTA
>NW_004949245.1:433022-433485 GCF_000317375.1 Microtus ochrogaster | reverse complement strand
GATCTGTATTGCATTTCTTGTCTCCAAGAAAGGTCCTGAGGCCACATCTAATTATCTTGTGCTTCTCTGTCTTAATGCAGGAATTGTCTGCTAGTCTTCAGCAGCAGCTCTGCTCATTTCAAGAGGAAATGGCTTCAGAGAAGAATGTCATTAGAGAAGAGCTAAAACTTGCCCTGGAGGAGTTGGATGCCGTCCAGCAGAAGGAGGAGCAGAGTGAAAGACTGGTGAAACAGCTGGAAGAGGAAACAAAGTCGACCTCGGAACAACTGAGCCGGCTAGAGGAGCTGCTGAGAGAGTACGTGTTAGTGGGGTCTTTTCTACACAGGACGGGAAATATGAACTGTTTCCTTAGAGTTCTCATGTCACCTGAGTATATGCACGAGGGTAGGAAGAGATACAGAGGAACACATGGTACAAGTATACAAATGCTCACATATGTACACCACACACGTATATGTAAACA
>NW_004949245.1:426795-432182 GCF_000317375.1 Microtus ochrogaster | reverse complement strand
AGGAGGATCTCTGTGAGTTTGAGACCAGCCTGGTCTACAAGAGCTAGTTCCAGGACAGGCTCCAAAACCACAGAGAAACCCTGTCTTGAAAAACCAATAAGTAAGTAAGTAAATAAATAAATAAAGCAATCAGAATTAGCTGGTAAGCATTCAAAAACAGCATTCTTATTCAAAGAAAAACTGTCTCATGGTTTTATATCAATTTTATATTACTGTAGTCCTTTTCTTACAACTTTATGTTTCAGCACATGCTGGAAATGCATTTAAATTAAAATTTAGCAATTTTATTCTTTTATTTTTAATAGTTGTTACTTACTTTAAAAATATTTTTGAAATGTATTGTTATTGTTAGCCCGTATGTGTGGTATGTGTGAGTCTAGGCATGGGTAGAGCTCAGAGGACAAATTTCAGGAGTCATTCCTCCCTACCATGGGTTTCAGGGACGGACATAGGTCACGAGGTTGCATCGCAGATTCTTTTATCTGGTCCTGCCAATTTGATTCGTAAATTTAAACTACAAATAACTTCTACCATTTAAATTCCTGAAATCCCATCAAGGTAGCAAGCTACTGTGGATGGAATTTGAGCCTGTGGTATCCCGTTGAGTACTTAATCTCTTCTGAGTTTTTGTCACTCATGACAAAGAGGCATCCCAGGGCATTTTGTACCCCCACTTTGGGGGAGCAGTACAAAAGTGTTACGGGGATTGTTCTAAATTGCAACTGGTTTTGGAGAAGAGGAAAAATTGAGTGGATAATCCATTTCCTAAAGGGGGGTTGAAACAGTTATTCACTCTAGCTTAAAGAGCTCTGATTTCATCTGGCAGTGGTGGTGCACGCCTTTAACCCCAGCACTTGGGAGACAAAGGCAGGCGGATCTCTGCGAGTTCAAGAAAAAAAAGAGGAAGAGAGAGTTCTGATTTCACAAGAGCTTTATTTGTTAGCTTAACTAGTTAGCTATGCAATTATTGGGGAAGTGGTTTTGATGCCTTCATGTTCTGTTTCATTAGGTGTTGTGTGAGATGAGCTTTAAGGTTCTTTTTGGATTAGACATTTTAGGCTTACATTAAAAAAAAACTGAAAGTAACTCTTCTAAGTGACAAGGGAAATATTTTACTTTACCATATTCTTTATATGGTTTTTTTGTTTGTTTGTTTGTTTGCTTTTGTGACAGGGTTTCTCTGTGTAGCTTTGGAGCCTGTCCTAGAACTTGCCTTGGAGACCAGGCTGGCCTTGAACTCACAGAGATCCCTCCTGCCTCTGCCTCCTGGGAGTAGGGATTAAAGGTGTGCACCACCTCCACCCAGCCCTTTCACCATAGTCTTTTAGAGACTGTTCATAAGCTCAAATTCCCATCCAAACATGTTATATGCAATATTAGGAAAGATATTTGAAATTTGTAGTATACATTTAGAAAAATGACTTAAAGCATATTTTGCTACCGTATAAAACTATTTAGGATCTTGTTAGTGTTGGGTATGTGTGATCCTTTCATTTGGTAGGCTGAAACAGGAGGATCCTTAGTTCAAGGCTAGCTTGAGCTAAATAGCAAGATCTTATCTCAAACAAAATTGAGTGATAACAGCATACATGGATTAATTATAAAATGAAAAATGCACACAGTGCCATAAATACTTTTCGAAAGAGTTTTTAATGTTAGTATCTCAGTATAGAGAATTAAACTTCATTAAATCTATATGGTTGCAGCTGGCATTGCATTCATTCTTTAGACCTGACTACTCTGTAACACTGACTTTACAGGTTGTATGGGCTTTGTCCTTTCCCCTAGATTACCTACATAATGTAGGAGACATGGAAAGAAATCCAGTAGAAAGTATAGATAGGGGCTGGAGAGATGGCTCAGAGGTTCTTCAAGAGGTCCTGAGTTCAATTCCCAGCAACCACATGGTGGCTCACAACCATCTATAATGAGATCTGATGCCCTCTTCTGGCCTGCAGGCATACATGCAGACAGAATATTGTATATATAATAAATAAATAAATCTTTTTAAAAAAAAAAAAAAAGAGCCAGGCGGGGGTGACGCATGCCTTTAATCCCAGCACTCGGGAGGCAGAGGCAGGTGGATCTCTATGAGTTCGAGGCCAGCCTGGTCTACAAGAGCTAGTTCCAGGATAGTCACCAAAGCTACAGAGAAACCCTGTCTCAAGAAAAAAAGAAAGTTAGTTTATATAGAAGCTGGTAAATAAAGTAAAGCATTCATGCTATGAGTCTAAATCATAAATGTGTATTTTTAAATTATACAGCAGCGATTGCAATGGATCTATGCGATACATGGTGCAGTTTATGATCTTTTGTAATTTTTCCTTGTTCTTAGGAAAGAAGTTGAGCTTGAGAAAAGTAATGCTGCTCACATCCATGCAACCATGACTTTACAGGAGAGGTATAATGATACAGTGCAAGATCTTAAAGACATGACTGCTCAGTTGGAAAGGTATTTTTCTTTGTAGTGTTCACTATGGAATATATGAGTGGGGAGATGTGTTTACCTACAGAAATCTGAACAAAGTAATCCATAGAGGATGACTGCCATTACGTTACATTCCATAAAGACTGGCTGTGAATGGGCACCTAGTGTCATCTCGTAATCTTACTGCACCTAGGTTGGTGTTCTTTTCCTACCATCCACTTCAAACCCACGTGAACCTTTAGCACCATCTACTTTCCGGATAACATCATTTAAAAAATAAAAGCTTTTAGATCTTCATGATAGTTATCTTATCTCCCTGACTATTCACTAATTCTTTGAATTCACTAATTCAAAAGTCTCCTGTTTCTTTGTTGCTTTTCTTTCCCTCTCCCCCAACCATTACCCCTTCCTTACACACTCTTGCTGTGATAGCTCTGGTTAGCCTGGTACTGAGACTGGCCTCAAACACATGGAAGTCCTACCTCAGCCTCTGATTGCTGGTGTTACAGGAATGCTCGACTGTGTGGAAGCTAATATTTTAGCCTTTTTAACCTTCAGTGACCGTATAGTATCATTTCTTTCTTGTCCCTTCATTTTTCTTGATCAGGGTTGGCAGCTCATCTGCACTCCTTTGCTCGGGAGTTCTAAAGCAGAATTCCAGTAAGGTAGAGGCCAGAATGAACTAGATAATGAGTGATTTCTAGTCCAACAAAGTGTGACCCTATCTCAGAGTGCAAAAAAGAAAACTAGAGGTGTTTTCAGTCAATATGATTGTATATTTGATGTGAAGTCATTTTTAAATGCATAAATTAGAAAAGAAAACAATCCAGTTGACCCTCACTTTCTTCTTTACCTCTCAAGGACCACTCATCCCCAGCACCTTCTTAGCACAAAATTCTCTTCCTCTCTCAGTCCATCCTCTTGGGGTAGCACTAGTTTTCATAAGTGTTATTTCATACAGTGCTCATTTCCCTCAACTCCTACCTATCTACTTCCTATTCCACTTTTGGGAGAGTGGAGATACAGAATCTCTCTAGTTCTCGCTGTCCTAGAATTTTCTATGTAGATCAAACTAGCCTTCAACTCACAGATATCCACCTGCCTCTGCCTCCCAAGTTCTGGAATTAAAGGTGTGTGCTACTAATTTCTCCTTTATAAAAAAAGGTCAAACGCATTGGAGAGGACTCGGTGGTTAAAGGCACTAAGTGCTCTTCCAAAGGACCTACATTTGATTTCCAGCACCCACAGAGTGCCTTGGCCATCTGTAACTCTAGATCTGGATATCAGATGTCATATTCTAGATTTTTGGACACTGCACATTTGTGGCTCGCATATACCTGCAGGCCAGCGACTCCTAAACAGAAAATGTTATGTAAACTCATTAGTGTTTACCTCAGAGTACTGAGTTGTTACCTGTGTGAGCACATGATAATATGGTTTTTTCGTCTGCCAAGAAGTATATAAGATCTAAACGTTGTCATGTGTACAGTAGTAACAAAGAAGTGTCTTACTTTTTCTCTCCAATAAGCTATAAAACATCGACCCTTAAAGAAATGGAAGAGCTGAAGCTGGAGAACGTGGCTTTACAAGAAAGAGTAGCCATGGCTGAGAAGAATGTGGAAGACGTTCAGCGTCAGATATTGACAGCTGAGAACACAAATCAAGAATACGCAAGGTGAGTAGCACAAATACATCAGATAAGGAAGAAATAGTTTTCTGTTTGTTTTTTGAGACAAGGTCTCAACTCACTGTGTATTGGCTGGAACCTACTATGTAGAGCAGGCTGGCCTCAAATGGAGAATCTGCCTGACTCCGCCTCCCAAATGCTGCAATTAAAGGCAAATTCCCACCACATCCAATTAGAATTGAAATTTTTAAGAACTTCTCCTACTGCTTTGTATTTCTTTTCTCTGAAAAGAAGGGATAAAAATTAAAATGTCTGTGAGATAATTAGTGGATTCTTCTTTCTCAAATCCAAGGATGCTTCTAGATCTGCAGAACAGATCAACATTGAAAGAAGCAGAAATTAAAGAAATCACAGTTTCATCTCTTAAGCAAATAACTGATTTGCAAAATCAACTCAGACAACAGGATGAAGACTTTAAGAAGCAACTCGAAGAGGAAGAGACAAGGTAATTCAGACTTAGACCTTGAGTGCCGTGTAATGCATTGTTTTTTTCTAATAAATTGAAAAAAGATAATTTTTAAATTTACTTTTCACATACAGGAAAGCAGAGAAAGAAGATGCAGTGGCAGAGTTAACTGTGGAAAGTAATAAATGGCGGCTCCTTTATGAAGAACTTTATAACAAGACTAAACCTTTTCAGGTGTGTTGCTTATGATTAACTTTTCATGAGCTGGAGGTATGACTCAGGGTTTAAGAGTACTGTTTGCTCTTCCAGATGACCCAGGTTCAAACCTAGCACCTACGTGGTGGCTCTCAACTGCCTATAACTGCAGTTCTAGGGGATCCAACACTTTCTTCAGGCTCTATGGTCATGTGGTACACAGACATACATGCAAAATACCCATACACAGAAAGTAAAGCAAAAATAAATAAACTTAGTTGGATCTATTTTAAGAATGCATTTCTTTCCTGTGAGTCTTGGCTATGACTTGCTGCTTCTGTATTGCTCTTCATTATGTAGTCATGGTTACAATTGAACTGCATATTAACAGTTCTCAAATTTTATCTGGTACTCAGCACTTGGGAGGCAGAGGCAGGTAGATCTCTGAGTTAGAGGCCAGCCAGGTCTACAGGATGAGTTCCAGGGCAGTCAAGGCTATGCAGAGAAACTGTGTCTCAAAATTTAAAAAAAAAAAAAATTTTTAATCTGGGGATGAGCTCACTGGTAGCATTCTTGGCATATACAAAGTCCAGGGGTGAATTCCCAGCACTATGTGAAAACAATAAAACCAAAAGCTAAGGGCTAAAAATTACTATTTATAACTTCTTTTT
>NW_004949245.1:389724-398170 GCF_000317375.1 Microtus ochrogaster | reverse complement strand
TTTTTTTTAGTATAAATACATATCTGTCTCTTTCACTCTGTCACCAAGTGATATTTCATACATGTGCTTATAATAATGAGCCTTATTTGTCTTTTGATCACTTATGAATAACAATAAATACTGCTGGCATGTAACACTTTGGTTTCTCTTTTATTTAAAAATATATAATGTTTTAATTCTGAGAATCTCAGTGTATTTTGATCATATTCACCCTTACACCCCCAGCTCCTCCTATATCTAACCCTGCTTCCTTAATATTTTGTTGTTGTTTCCTTTTGTTTTTAAGAACACTGACTCACGGGTAGAGCCACCCACTTGAGATGGTTGACCCACAGGTACCACATTCTTTGGCTGTCTTCCATTCCCAGAATTGGTTTCTCTTTAATTTGTTTCTTCTTAAATTGTAAGTACTGCTAGGCATGATGATACACATCATTTATTCTATAAGAACCAGGTAGATCTCTGCTTTTGAGGCCAGCCTGGTCTAAATAGCAAGTATCAGGCCAGGCAGGACTACATAGTGAGACAATATAAGGACTGACTTAAGTTTTCAAATTAGACACTTAGAATCTCTGCTATGTAATGTCAGCATGCAGTGTGGTGTAAGGTAACCCTTATACTTGATCTAGAAGTATTTTTGTACCAACTGATTAAAAACAACTCCATAGTCTTGTTATGTTTTATTTAAAATTTACCTAGAATTTGGGAATTAGAATGGACCTTGTTTGGATCATTTGGTTATGGCAATCCCCAGACTGCATTAGGTTTTGGAATTTACTGGGTTATTGTTTACACCATCTTAAATCATTGTCGATGAGCTGAAATAAAATATACAAAATTAAAGCCTGCTAGTTGGGCATGATGGTACATTTCTGTATTCCCAGCATGAGAAACTGAGGCAGGAGGATTACTGTGATTTCAAGGACAGCCTGTGTTACAAAGCAAGCAAAAACTAAAAAGTAAAATTGAGAATTTAGAGGTTTTCTTCAAATTGCTGTATTTTCTGATTTTTTTTTTCTTTAAAAAAAAGTGTATAAGAGCACTGCATGGGATGCCTGGTGCCAGATAAGGACAACAGATCCTCTGGAACTGCAGTTGAAGACCTGTGAGGCACTATGTGGGTGCTGGGAATAGAACCTGCTCTGCAAGAGCAGCCATTGCTCTTAACCTTTGAACCAGCTCTCCAGGCCCATAATTGTTGCACTTCACACCATGCAAAATGTAAGTTTGTGTGGACCGCCATCTTCTCATTCTTT
The DNA here is from genome assembly GCF_000317375.1 of Microtus ochrogaster. Lineage (NCBI taxonomy): Eukaryota > Metazoa > Chordata > Mammalia > Rodentia > Cricetidae > Microtus > Microtus ochrogaster. Next base: position 396,914 of record NW_004949245.1, on the reverse strand, counting down.
AGTCAAGAGCCAATAGCATAGGCCAGCATGACACACACAGGCCCGTCATCCTATATTGACCAGCCGCATAGTACACATTTTCTGTAGGTCTTCTTTGAACTTAGATTTTTGGGCCACTTATGTTGAATGTTAAGTCCGTTTTTAAGTTTTTGAGTTTGCATTGCTGGCCTCAAGCTTAAGATCCTTCTGTCTCAACCTTGCCAGCGCTCGGATTTATAGGTGCATCACAACAGTTGAGAAAGTATTCTCCCACCATTGCCCTACTTCCTAAGAAGGCCACCCTGGAATTTGCTACCCTCTGGGCAGAATTTGACCATGTGTATATTTGGGATGTATTTGACATCCTAATCACAGCAGGAAGGGGTTCTGTTGGAGCTTCAATCCCTTTGAGAGTTCAGTGAAGGAAATAAAACCTGTTTCACAAGTCCTGGGGAAACATCAGGAACATACATTTACAAATATCTTCACTTATGAAATGCATTTGGGGCAGGTGCCATGCTTGTTACCATCGATATTACCTTCATTTTTAGTTGAAAGAAAGGAATTCTATAATAAGAATGCCAGTGGCTTTTGTTGTCTTTCTGTCGTCTTAAAAATATTCCTAAAGGGGCTGGAGAGATGGCTCAGTGGTTAAGAGTGTTGCCTGCTCTTCCAAAGGTCCTGAGTTCAATTCCCAGCAACCACATGGTGGCTCACAACCATCTGTAAAGAGGTCTGGCGCCCTCTTCTGGCCTTCAGCCATACACACAGACAGAATATTGTATACAAAACAAACAAACAAACAAATAAATAAATAAATAAATAAAATATTCCTAAAGGGGGGAAGGCAGGAGAGATGGTTCTGCCATTAGGAGCACTTTCTGCTCTTACATGAGAGCCAGATTTGGTTCCCAGCACTATCTGTAACTCCCCTTGCACAGGCCTTGATGCCTTCTCTGGTCCCGCAGGATCCTGCACTCGTGCGCATACCCACACACATAAATCCTCCCCCTGGATTTTCTGCCATAAGCATACATATATAGTTCTGGAAATACACTTAAATAGATTTTAAGGAGAAATTGTTCTGTCTGGTGTTTTGCCAAATGGCTTCTGAAAGCTTGTTTCTGTATTTTAACCACATAAATGTCAACACAATTGGATTTTAGTTATCCTTGATTCTGTACAAGTTTGTGCTTTTTGTTGATGTTTGGTTTGGTTTTTTGAAACAGGGTTTCTCTGTGTACCTTTGGAGTCTGTCCTGGAACTTGCCCTGTAGACCAGGCTGGCCTCCAACTCACAGATTCACCTGCTTCTGCCTCCTGAGTGCTGGGATTAAAGCTGTGTGCCACCACCGCCTGGCAAGTTTGTGTGTTTTTACAAAAAGATGGCCATGAAGTTGCTTATCCCTTCCAAGAGTTGTTTTCCTCTTTATTGCCCACTTGATTCTATTTTATAGTATACGTATATACTAGGTATCACTGAGCAATTTTAATTTTCCTTCAGTTTGTTAATAGATTTCTTTTTGTTTGTTTTCTTGTTTTTGTTTTTTTGATTTTTTTTTTTTTTGAGACAGGGTTTCTCTGTGTAACAGTCCTAGCTGTCCTGGAACTCACTCTGTAGACCACTCTGGCCTCGAACTCCAGAGATCCACCTACCTGTGTCTCCCGAGTGCTGAGATGAAAGGCGTGTGCCACCACCACCTGGTTGTTAATAGATTTTTTAATAAAATTTTTTGAAACAATCTTTTCTCATTTTACATGCCTATCCCAGTTCCTACTCCCTCCCCTCCTGTGGACCCCCTTCTCCCCACTCCAGACCCTCCTCCACTCCTCAAAGAGGGTAAGGCTTCCCAAGAGGAGTCAATGAAGTCTGACACATCACTTTAAGGAAGGACCGTGGCCCTACCCTCTGTATCTAGGCTGAGCCAGGTATCCCTCCAAAAAGAATGGGCTTCAAAATGCCAGTTCAAGCACTAGGGATAAATACTGGTCTTACTGCCAGTGGCCCCACAGACTGTCCATGCCACATGACCGTCATCCACATTTGGTGGGCCTAGTTTGGTCCTATGTAGGTTCCCCTGCTATCAGTCCAGAGTCAGTGAGCTCTCACTGGCTCAGGTCATCTACCTCTACAGGTTTCCCCATCACGGTCCTGACCCCTTTGCTCATATTATTGCTCCTCCCTCTCTTGTACTAGTCTCCTGAAGCTGTGTCCAGGGCTTCGCTGTGGATCTCTACATCTGCTTCCATCAGTTATTGGATGAAGGTTCTATGATGACAATTAAAGTAGTCATCAATCTGATTACAGGGAAAGGCCAGTTTGGGCACCCTCTCCACTATTGCTTAGGGTCTTAATTGAAATCATTCTTGTGGATCCCTTAGAATTTCCCTAGTGCCAGGATTCTTGCTAGCCTCATAATGGCTCCCTCGATCAAGATATCTCTTTTCTTGCTCTCCCTCTGTCTCCTTCCCCCATACATACATAAAAACACTCATACACATAACAATAAATCTAAACATAAAAGTTAGAGGAGACAGAACAGCTGAAATTTTCCATCACAAAGGTCCCTTCACCCAAATAACTTTTCCCATACATTGAACTCATGGCCTATTTTATCTTTGAAAACTTGTATGCATTTCCCAGCTTATATACTAGGGGAAAATGACTTATATACTGACCATAGACTCCCCTAATGTGCCCTCTGAAGTGGTTTGACTAAGGATGCTCCCCTCCCCCCACAGGCTCATCTAATTGAATGCCTAGTCATCAGGAGTCACACTATTTTGAAAAAGGTAAGTATGGCCTTGGAGAAAGTATTGGCCTTGTGCCAGTGGGGGTGTTCTCAGTTTTCAAAATCTCATTCTTTCCCTTCCCCCCCTCTTGTTTCCCAACCTCCACCACACCACCTACAGATCAGGTTATATCTCTCAACTGCTTCTGCAGTGCCTGCCTGCATGCTGCCATGCTCCCTACCTTGATGATAATGGACTAAGCCTCTGAAACTGTAAGCAAACCACCAATTAAATGCTTTCTTTTGTAACAGCTGCCTCGGTCAGAAATGTCTCATAGTTAGAGAATAGTGACTAAGATACCATCTAAATATTATTTCCTATACTGACTTGGTGTCTAATGTCTGTAATCCCAGCACATAGAGTGTAAAGTCAGGAAGATTAGGAGGAGCTCCAGGTCAGGCTGAGCTATATGAGACTTGAGTGTGTGTGTGTGGGGGGGGGGGGAGATCCAAAAGACTCAGCCCCTGAACACTCTGCTCAGCTGCACAATCACTATGTTCTTCAGCAAAGACAGGATGTCCAAGATGAAGAATGGTCCATTTTCTGGATTAAACCTCCTCGAAAGACCTCTATGGTCCATGCTGCCCCTGGAGGCCACCTTGGTGTCAGTGGTCCACTGCCCAAGGCTGTATGGGAGCCTGAGCTTCATGTGGATATTCGTGGTCTGTGCTGCAGCCTAAATCCATGTTGGTGTGTGGGGGCTGTGCTGCTGCCAGGACCACGTTGATGTGACCTATGCTGCCACCTGAGGCCAGGTTGATGTCCTTGGTCTGTGCTGCCACCAAGGGTTAGGATGGTGTCCATGGCCCATGCAGTGGCAGAGGGCTGTGTTGATGTCTGTGGTCTGTATATCCTCCAGAGACCATGCTAAGGTCTGTGGCACTTGCTGATGCCAGAGACTATGTAGATGTCTGTGATCCATGCTGTCTCCAGAAACCATGTGTAAATTCGTGGTCTGTGCTCCAGCTGACTGTAAATGGTAAAGGGAGCTATTTTTTTTGTCATACTATTGATGACTGCAAATTCTAACAGGTACAAAGACAACTTCTGTGGCAACCCCTACTGTAGGAGCCAGCCATGATAGGCTAAGTAGAAACAGACCACTCAAAGGAAGTTCTTTACTTCCAGCCATTATCACCTGCCAGTGTAGGACTCAGCCAGTTTAATAGAGGCCTGAGTCTCCGTAGTTTACCCCAAGCGATACCTGGTTGCAGGAAGAACCACAAACAGATTACTTGAGCGCCACCCAAGAACTGACTGTCCAAAGGAAATGCTTAACATTCCAGCTGTTGTAGATAGGATCACCTTCCAGCACACACTCACCAAGACACACCTAGACAAATGTCAGCCAGTCAGGGGTCCTGAACCTTAGAAACCCCTCACCCTCACCTTTACTACTATAAAAACCCAACTCTAACTGAGCTCAGGGCTCTTTGATTATTCCAATACGTTGGACATGCAGAGAGACCAAGTTTGCAAGCTTGTATAAAATAAAGGCTCTTTGCTTTTACATATGGGGCTTGGTCTCCTTGTTTTGGGGGGAACTTTGTGGATTTAGGCATAACACCTATCCCAATCCCCCCACCCAAATTAACAGCTACTGAAGAGAACTCTTAAAAATTGTGATAAAAGTACTGAGGTGGGCCGGGCGGTGGTGGCGCACGCCTTTAATCCCAGCACTTGGGAGGCAGAGGCAGGCGGATCTCTGTGAGTTCGAGACCAGCCTGGTCTACAGAGCTAGTTCCAGGACAGGCTCCAAAGCCACAGAGAAACCCTGCCTCGAAAAACCAAAAAAAAAAAAAAAAAAAAAAAAAAGTACTGAGGTGTAGCTCTCCACAACTGGTGGCTTGTGGCAGTGAGGACGGGTGGGGATGGACTCTTTTTTTCTTTAAGGTCACTGGGAGTTTGGTCACGCTCTAGTGAGTATATGGGCAACAGTAACTGGACTTGATGTTTTTCTTTTTCTTCCCTTTTGAGGGATGGTGGGAGGTCACAGGGTTGCAGAAAGACCTGGAGGACTGGAAGTGAGTGTTGTCAGGGTTCATGATGTGAGTTCCCTAATAATCAAAAAAGTATTTGAAAAAAAAGTTAATAGATATAAATATTGTAATTATAATTCTTGCTTGATACCTGTTTTGTTATATGTAATTTTACTGTGTTAAAATTAAAACCTTTTGGGGGCGGGGGAGAAAAAAAATTAAAACCTTTTTATTTAAACATAAAAAAGCTAAAGCCCCTATGGGGAAACTAATCACACAGATTCTTTAATTTTTACTCCTATTTTTCTGCTTTTTATATCTTTATTTTACATATGAGAGATTGCCTCATTTTTTAACTCTCCAATTTTGTTACTAAATTGTTCTTTATAAAAACTATCTTAATTCTGATAGTCCTTCTATGAATGTTAGAATTATCTCATCTCTTTGAAATATTAATGATAATTAAATTTTGTGGATTATCTTTTCTTCAGGTTCTTTTTGCCCATTTTTTTGGCCAGTTTTATTTTTTGTTGAAAGTATTGTAACACCGTCTGGCAATCTTTGGTTTCCAGGTCTTAATGTGAGGGAGACAGAAAACACTATTGGAAGTGCAGGGTACTGGGTGTTGGTGTGTCGGGCATTGTCCTGGACATTAGAGGCCATTACCACTATCATTGGCTTCTCCTCACTAGATACACATCATGCTCCTCCATCTACATGTGTACACGTATCTAGACACCTCCCAGTGTTCCCTGGAAGCAATATCACCCCCGTTGCAGACCCCTGTTTTATGGCAGCACAGGCCGTTCTTTGGTTGGAGAGCACTCGCTGTCATCATTTTTATTTTTTCCCTGGTAGGTGGGACCAGCTCAGCTTTCCCTGGATTCCTCAGCCCCTTTCCTGATGAGTGCAGGTGTGACCGCCCACGTTCTGGTGGTAGAGCGTAAGAAACAGCCTCCGTCCTGCAGTCCGAGGCCTTTTCAGCGAGAGCACATAAAGGAAAAGTTCATCACAGGAAGTGGAGTGGGGAGGAGGCTAAGGCTGAGCACATCACTGCCTCACAGTCTTGCCTTTACCCCACCTGGAAAGGCAGGAGCAGAAGGACCGGAGGGGCCATCAGCCTGGGGGCTTCTCTTTAGTCATCCTCTTCTCGTTCCACTGGTCACAGCTTAGAGATTCCACTGCTTGAACCAGACTTGCTATTTATATGATAGTCTATATTTCTTAAGAGTCTGCAGTAAATGCAGTGGAGGCCTCTCCTCAGGATGAACTAATTTTGGTCTTCTTGCTAGAATACATTGATCTTCTACATACCGGTTTGAAGATACTGCGCTCAGCATGCTACCTTCCTATATTCCGTTTTTTTCTAGTTTCCCTGTGCTCCCTCTATCTTCAGCCTGTCTGAACTCACCTGTGTTCATCTGCCATAGCAGAAAGTCTAATAAGCTAGACACACTGGGGCGGATATCAGTCTGCTCCCTTTTTATACCATCATTTCCCACATCCAGGATTCAGATCTATGTTTTGAAGAGTTCTGGATTCAGATAGCTTACGTCTCCGTTTTCATACTGCTGTCAACAATGCAGCCTTTTCAGGGGCAGGGAGAGGGCGGATGTGGGAGAATAAGCCAAGTCCTTAAGCATTAGTCTCTTTTGCTTTCTAGCAACTAAAATTCTATTGTGGATCTCTCTCCTTTCCTCTTTCTTCTGTCCTTATTATTTTATGTCTTATTCTTTTTTTTTCCCCCGAGGATGATTTTTTTTGAAGTAAACTTTGATCTGTGTTTCCAGGCTGCGTCTTAATATGGAGCCATTGTATACCATATTGATTTTTGTGGACTTCTATGCCGCGTGCCTCTGACCTGCCTTATGAGATTAGAGTCCTTGCTTTCTTTAGCTCAACACCGTACAGAATTGTCTGTGAGCCCTGGGCTCACTTGAATTGCACTTCTTTGCCAATATGCCTGTGGGAAAGTTAATTAACTACAACTGGAATATTTTGGATGTTAGATGAGATCATCATTTAACTCAGACGACGTACTAAACTAACCATTTTATTTTTGCCCATTAATATCGTTTGCCTTCACCTGGAAAATGGATGCTAAGATTAGTCACGATTCCTAATATTTCTGAAGTATCTTTAGTTTCAAAGACATGAATCTTTTTGAATTTGAGTAGATTTCTTATTATAGAGTATCAAGGTTAAGCTTCAAATTAGCAAACAACTAACTCTCTGATTCTTCCCCAGAGTGATTCTTAGAAGATGATTAAGGGTCAGCATGCATATTAACATTCTTGATTTGAAAGTTATTAATTTCTATCCTTTACCCAAAGTTCCAATAAGTTTCTTAATAATTGCCACTTTCTGAAATGAGGCTAGGCTACCTTTTCCATTTATAAAATGTGGTTTTATTTGATTTTAGTAAGCTATATTTGTATTC
>NW_004949245.1:365256-366065 GCF_000317375.1 Microtus ochrogaster | reverse complement strand
CCTCTGTCTGATGTGGGTTTAGTGAAGATCTTTTCCCATTTTGTAGGTTGTTGTTTTATCTTGTTGACCATGTCCTTTGCTTTAAAGAAGCTTTTCAGTTTCAGGAGGTCCTATTTATTAATTGTTTCTCTCAGTGTCTGTGCTGATTGGGTTATTTTTAGGAAGTGGTCTCCTGTGCCAATGCATTCAAGTGTACTTTCCACTTTCTCTTCTATGAGGTTCAGTGTGGCTGGTTTTATGTTGAGGTCTTTGATCCATTTGGACTTGAGTTTTGTGCATGGTGAAAGATATGGGTCTATTTTCATTCTTCTAAATGTTAATATCCAGTTATGCCAGCACCACTTGTTAAATATGCTTTCTTTTTCCATTTGATATTTTTTGCTTTTTTTTTTGTCAAAAATCAGGTGTTTGTAGGCATGTGGATTAATATCCAGGTCTTTGATTCAGTTCTATTGGTCTTTTTGTCTGTTTTCATGTCAATACCAGGCTGTTTTCAGTACTGTAGCCCTGTAGTAGAGTTTGAAGTCAGGAACTGTGATGCCTCCAGAAGTTCTTTTATTTTAGAGGATTATTTTGGCTAGCCTGTTTTTTTTTTTCCTTTTGCTTTTTCATATGACATTGAGTACTATTTTTTCGAGGTGAAAAATTTTGCTGGGATTTTGATGGGCATTGCATTGAATCTGCAGATTGCCATTTTTACTATGTGTAACTAGCTCTTAATATGGGGTGTTGGGAATCTAAATTCAGGTCCTCATACCTACAAAGCTTTACCTACTGAGCCATCTACTTAGCCTCTGATTTAAAAAAAA
>NW_004949245.1:361393-361989 GCF_000317375.1 Microtus ochrogaster | reverse complement strand
GGATCTCTGTGAGTTCTAGACCAGCCTGGTCTACAGAGCTAGTTCCAGGACAGGCTCCAAAGTCACAGAGAAACCGTGTCTCGAAAAACAAAACAAAACAAAACAAAACAAAACAAAACAAAAAAATAACCATACCTCTTTCCTTTGTGCCAATTTTTGATCAAGGTAAACCTATGTTTCTAACCAAGGATTTGGAGATCACTTCCGATCGACTCGTGCATGGTTTCTCACCTTTCTCAGGCTCCTTTAAAAATTTTAGTGTATGTCTGTGTTAATATACAACTACATGTAAATGTGCAAATGCATGTACACAAGCATATGTCTGTCCCACTCTATGTACACTTTTCTTTTTCCTCTTTCTAAAATTTGCTCATGTTGTTGAGACAGCACTTCGTAGCTTGGGTAGCCTTGAACTGCCCCTCCTGGGCTAGTTGAGAAGGCTCAGCAGATATGACATGTACTCTTCTTCTTCAACTTTTGATTCTATTGCCTTCACTTTTTTAGTAGAGGACTACAGGCACTGCCACCATGCCTGCTCAGTATGCTTTCTATTTAGTGGGCTTTTTCACCTCAAAGGGTATATTTATTTATTTTAT
>NW_004949245.1:342861-361293 GCF_000317375.1 Microtus ochrogaster | reverse complement strand
AGACCAGCCTGGTCTACAGAGCTAGTTCCAGGACAGGCTCCAAAGCCACAGAGAAACCGTGTCTCGAAAAACAAAACAAAAAACAAAAAAATAACCATACCTCTTTCCTTTGTGCCAATTTTTGATCAAGGTAAACCTATGTTTCTGAACCAAGGATTTGGAGCATCACTTCCGATCGACTCGTGCATGGCTTCTCACCTTTCTCACCTTTAAAAATTTTAGTGTATGTCTGTGTTAATATACAACTACATGTAAATGTGCAAATGCATGTACACAAGCACATGTCTGTCCCACTCTATGTACACTTTTCTCTTTCCTCTTTCTAAAATTTGCTCGTGTTGTTGAGACAGCACTTCGTAGCTTGGGTAGCCTTGAACTGCCCCTCCTGGGCTAGTTGAGAAGGCTCAGCAGATATGGCACGTACTCTTCTTCTTCAACTTTTGATTCTTTTGCCTTCACTTTCCTAGTAGAGGACTACAGGCACTGCCACCATGCCTGCTCAGTATGCTTTCTATTTAGTGGGCTTTTTCACCTCAAAGGGTATATTTATTTATTTTATTTTATTTGTTTTTCAAGACTGTTTCTCTGGGTAGCCCTGACTGTCATGGAACTTGCTTTGTAGACCAGGCTGGTCTCAAACTCACAAATATCCACCTGCCTCTGCCTCCCAAGTGCTGGGATTAGAGCTGTGCACCACCTCCTACCTAAAGATCTTCTTATTCTTTGAAAATTATATACGTTCATACAGTGTGTATTGATCATTTTCATTCACTACTACCTCCTCCAACTTCCTGGTGCCCTCCACCCCAGCTCCTCCCAGATTTATGACCAGTTTGTGTTATCTGTATGAGGGTGGGGTTTCAGATGACTAACAACAGGGATGCTCAGACTCAGCCTTTCAAACCCCTTTCTCCACATCCATTGGTTCTCATGTTCTTTCTGCTCCTTCTTCCACAAATTTCCTTGTGCCTTGCACAGTTGGGGTTGGTGTAGATGGCCTAGCCGCTCAATTATTTATACTTGATATTTTGATCAATCTCTGTGTTAACCATTGCTTTCTGCAAAAAGAGGCTTTTCTGAGAACAGCTGACATGAACCTGTGATTGCCTCTGAAAGTCCACACACTAGGAGGACTTGGCACTTTGACAAATGATCAATGGTGTATACTCATCAACATGGTATCATTAAAAATGGTTGTGCTGCTCCAAAAGTCCGCTGTGCCCTGATTATCCCTATTTCCACCCCAAGGTCCAGTGGCCATTTATTTATTCTCTGCCATAGTTTTGCCTCTTCCAGAATACCATATAGTTGGAAACATGTACCTATTTTCATTTTTTCCCCTGTTCATACTAACTTTTTCTTTAAATACATTTTTTGAGACAAGGTCTGTAGCTCAAACTGGTCTACTACTCCTTATACTACTGAGGATTACTTTGAATGCTCCTGCTTCTACTTCTTGAGTGCTAGGATTATAGGAATGTGCCCTCTTGCCTCTTGAAGTATTTCCAAAAATATTATTTATTTATTTATTGGTATATGCATGAGAGTCTGTGTGAGTATAAATGTACTACATGCAGAAAGGAGCCTGTGGAAATCAGAAAAGAGCAGCAGATACTATGGAACTTGTCTTACTTAGGGTTTCTGTTGCTGTGAAGGGACACCATGGCATGTGTCTTGGTGGCATGGCATGACAACTCTTACATAGGAAAGCATTTAATTGGGTAGCTTACAGCTTCAGAGGTGTAGTCCATTATCATCATGGTGGGATATGGCAGTGTGCAGGCAGACATGGTGCTGAAGAAGGAGCTGAGTGGAGAAGGTGGTGTAACCTGATCTTGTAGGCAACAGGAAGTAGTCTGAGACATTGGGCATGGCTTGAGCATATATAAACCTCAGAGTCCACTCCCACCAGTGGCATACTTCTTCGAAGAAGGTCATACCTACTTCTACAAAGCCACACCTTCTAGCAGTGCCACTCCCTATGAGCTTATAGGGGCCAACTACATTCAAACCACCACGGAACTGCAGTTGTAAGTAGTTGTGAACCACCCACCAAACTGGGGTCTTCTGCAGCAGCAATAAGTGATGAGCCATCTCTCCAGTTCCATGTCATCTCAGTTTTTAAGAACATAACACAAAAAGTCTTAAAACACAAAGAGAATGGAGATTGTCAACTGTGAGAATTATTCAAAGTGACTTTATTGGTCGCCTCATTTGTCTACCCCAAATATTAGTACCACGAAGCTTTTCCTTTGACTAGTAGGAGTCCCTAGAAAACTCTTCGGTAATGTTCTTCCAAAGAACATAATTAAGGTGTCAAGAATTTGGGTTCTCCCATTTTTTGATAGAGAATCCATTCTTCAGGTACTGTGTTGCTCTCAATGGTTCTCTGTATGGCGGGATGAGGCTGAGTACCTAAGAGACTATCAAACAGATTCTGACAATCTCATTTTGGTTTCTTTCTTACTCTATGCTACCTAAGGTATTTATTGCTATAGATTTTATGACTTTGGGCTCTGATACAGCAATGGCTGATTCTTGGATGTTTCTATTGCATCTTCAGGATTTTGTTTTCTCTGGTTTGCTAGAAAACTACTACTACTAAAATTTTCTGTTCATTTGTTTTTAATTTTAAATTAAATTTATTAATTTTATATTCTTATGTGTGAATATTTTGCCTGCATGTACATTTTTTTCACCCCTTTCATGCCTGGTATCTATGAAAGTCAGAAGAAGACACTGGATCCTTTGCAACTAGATGATTATGAACCATCCTGTGGGTACTGGCAATCAAACCCAGGTATTTAATAAAAGCATTAACTATTTTTAACCACTGAGAGATCTCTTTAGTGCTTGGGGTATTTCTTTGTTTTATGTTTATTTTTTATTTTTTGGGTTTTTCGAGACAGGGTTTTTCTGCAGCTTTGTAGCCTTTCTTGTAAACCAAGCTGGCCTTGAACTCACAGAGATCCACCTGCCTCTGCCTCTCAAGTGCTGGTATTAAAAGCATGCACCACCACTGCCCACCCCTATTTTTATTTTTGACAGGGTTTTAGGTTGTGCATGTTGGCCTCATGACTTTGAATCTCTGATTTTCCTTCTTTTTCCTTCTACTTGTTGAGAGTACAGTTAATTTATTTATTGCAACTCTACCTGGTTTATGCCATGTTGGGGATCGAACCCAGGGCTTCATGCGTGCTAGCAAGTACTGTACTAACTTAGCTATATTTCCAGACCCAATTACTAGTTAATTGGCTTTCCAGTTCCCAAAATTTCATCTTCATTTTTTTACAAAATCTCTTTAGTATTGACAAAATTAGGTTTTGAGAGGAAGAGGGTGTGTGTATTGTGATGAATTTCCTTGTCTTATTCTATGTTAAGAATTTCTTCTGGCCCCACCTTCCATCGATATTTCTGAAGAATTCTTGGAAATTTGAAAGGGAGATAGATTTGTATTCCAGGGGTTGAAGTAATGGCTTGGTGGTTAAGAGCATTGCCTGCTTTTCTAAAGGTCCTGAATTCAATTTCCAGCAACCACATGGTGGCTTACAAATGTCTGTAATGAGATCTGGTGCCCTCTGAGAAAGAGACCTGGTCAGTCATCTTCATCAATTTAGACCATTAAACCCAATATGGACAAGTTCAACAGAACCACCATATATGGGCTGCCCATGCATGCTTCAGCATTGCCAGGGTATACATTTCATTTCATTTTCATGTCAGTGATCTGACAACAATGTTACTATGAATGCTCCAATCTACAGTTTCTTCACCTGTGGAATGGAGATTTGAAGAGGTACTAGCTACACACAAATGCTTCAGGATTAGCTGAGGTGTAGGGGTTATTGGCAATATTGCTGTGAAGAGACACTATGACCAAGACATTTTACAAAAGAAGCATTTATTGGGGAGTTGATTACAGTCTCAGAGTGTGAATCTTTGGTCATCATGGTAGAAAGCATGGCATGGTTCTGGAGCAGTAGCTGAATGCTTACATGATCTTTCAGACAGACAGACAGACAGACAGACAGACACACACACACACACACACACACACACACACAGAGACAGAGAGACACAGAGAACACCTGATTTAGGTTTTCAAACAAGTCCACCCCCCAGTGACACACCTTCTCCAACAAGACCACCTTTATTAATCCTTCCTAAACAGTTCACCAACTGAGAACCAAACTTTCATCTACATGAGCCTATATTCTCATTTAAACCACCACAATTGCCTACTGTAGGAAGCATTTTTAGAGGAATAATGTCTGTCCTATCAATGCATAACAAAACACTTGAGAATCTCCTATGCATATTCAGATCATTTTGATTATCATTTGTTAAATCTAGACAACGGTTTTATTATTGCCTTGCTTTTTAAATTATGTCTGATTATGATTTTTTAATAAAAGTTATTTTATGGTAATGAACTCAAGTTAAATCATCACAAAGCAAGATTAATGTAGGAACTTAAACATTTGCTCAGTCCCAAATTCTATGGATCGATGTGAACTTAGATATAGTCACAATGATGATTCAGAAACTATGAAGCTTGTGGCTTCACATTTTATCACTAAAAATTATGTCTCTAGTGACTTATCCATCAAAAAGAAAGAAAGAAAGAAAGAAAGAAAAAGAAAAAGAAAAGAAAGGAAGAAGGAAAAAGAAAATTACCGTAGCACAGTTGAAACTGGAGAAATAATTAGGTTTATATACTGCTTCACAATGCATGTGTCCTTTTGCTTGCATTCTGTCATTCTCTGTCATCTAATAGTATCTTTCCTTGGCTTTTCTAACCATTGTACTATGACCATTCTTACAGCTATCTGAATATATACTTCAAGACTAGGTCCTGCACATTAGGGAGAACATGGAGCTTTTTCTTTCTGAGTTAGATCGAAATCATAGTATAATATTATATATTTTAAGTCCATCCTTTTTTTTTATTCTGCAAACTTCATGATTTTGTTTTTCTTTACAGCTGGATAATATTCCATTTTGTATTTGTACCACATTTTCACTATCCATTTATCTGTTGATAGGCATCTATATTGGTTCTACTGCTTTGCTATGGTTAAAAACAAGAGAGAGAGAGAGAGAGAGAGAGAGCAATAAGCATGGCTATGGAGATATCTCTATGGTAGGATATAGAGTTCTCTGGGTGTCTGCCCTGGAATGAAATACCTGGGTCATATTGGTAATGCTAGTTGTATTTTTTTTTGAGAAAACTCCAAACTGATGTCCATAATGGCTATATTAATTTGTATTCCTACTAGCAATGGATTAAGGGTACTTTTTTTTCCCCCCACATCCTTTCTAACCTTCAATGTCAGACTTTTTTGTTGTTGTTGTTGTTTTTTTTTTGGTTTTGTTTTGTTTTGTTTTTTGAGACAGGGTTTCTCTGTGGTTTTGGAGCCTGTCCTGGAACTAGCTCTTGTAGACCAGGCTGGTCTCAAACTCACAGAGATCCGCCTGCCTCTGCCTCCCGAGTGCTGGGATTAAAGGCGTGCGCCACCACCGCCCGGCTCAATGTCAGACTTTTTAAAAAACTTTTTTTTTTATTATTGTTATTTTGTTTTTCAAGACAGGGTTTCTCTATCTAGTTCTGGCTCTCCTGGAACTCGTTCTGTAGACCAGGCCTCAAACTCAGAAATCTGCCTGCCCCTGGGATTAAAGGCAAGGTCTACCAGAGCTTGGTTTTTCAAACCTGTTATATGTATGTACAGAAACCTTAGCAGAGTACATTTAACCCAGTTTAGTGGTGAGTTCTTCGACCTTTTCCTTTTCCAAGTTGGCAATGTGAGTCACAGATTTCGGAACCAGTATATTGCCTTCCCAGTGATGGCAATTCTTATTGTATCTCTCGTTGTAACTGGGCCTGTTAGCTTCCGCCAGCTTAGCCAGAGTACCCTTGTCTTTCCCCGTGTGAAGGCAATAGTGGTGCATACCTTCCTGTGGACCAGCTGTTCTAGACTGGCTTTTTGCTTGAGGATGCAGTACAGGACCCCCATCTTGCAACACAGGGCAGGCAGGAAGACCTTCAGCACAACGGGATCTACATCGCGGGCAATCACCACCAGCTGAGCCTTCTTGTTCTCTACAGAGGTGGTGCCTGTATTGACCCATGCTCGAAAGCTAGGTGGTCTCTTAGTTGGGACATCCCTTTTGCCAGCAGCTTTCTTCTCAGCAAGGGCTGAAGTCTGTTGCTTCTCCTGCTTTGTCTCTGGCCTGTGCTTAAGCAGCTAGATAGCTGTTTCTGGTCCAGGGCCAGGGAGAACTGCTTAACAGCAGGCAGTGCTTTGAGCAGCTTATAGAGGATGGCCCTTTGTCACTGCAGCCTGATGTAGTGGGGCCATTTGACGAAGTGTGGGAGATCTCTTTTGGGCTGGATGTCCTGTTGCAATGCCGAAATTCTTTTCTCAAAGGATTCAACACCTTTTTGGCCTCCTGTTTCTTCACAATGGTGGGGATGGGGTGAGGGTGGGGAGGGATAGGGCAATGGTTTTTCTCTTGACATTCTTTCCTTTGGGCATCTTGCTCAGCTGGAGAAGAGAGCTTATGCCAGATTTTTTGATGATCACGTTAATGATTGGGATGAGGTGGTATCTCAGAGTAGTTTTGATTTGCTTTTCATTGATGACTAGGGATGCTGAACATGTTTTAAAATGTTATTGGATATTTGTGTTTCTTCTTTTGGGAACTGCCTGTTCATTTCTTCAGCTTATTGGTTGATTGACAGTTTAATTTTCTTGGTATTTATTTAATTCCCACTGTTCTTTGTAAATTCTGAATATTAGCTGCCTGTCTAAAGTATAAATTGTGACAACTTTCCCCCACTTTGTGGCTCGCTCTCTCTCTCTCTCTCTCTCTCTCTCTCTCTCTCTCTCTCTCTCTCTCGCGCGCGCGCGCGTGCGCGCTGTGCAGTAACTTTTTATTTTCATGTTGTCATGTTGACTCTTGGGGCTAGTTCCTGCCATGTTGGAGACCTGTTCAGAAAGTTTAGTTTACTGAGTAAGTTTACTGGTGCATCCTGTAATAGTTGAGTTCAGAGCCATCCTGGGCTGCATAGTAAGAAACTGCTAACAATTACAGCTGTATTAGTTAATTTTCTGCTGCCGTGGCAAAACATCATGACTCAAGCAATTTACAGAAGGAAGAGTTTATTTAGGGTCAAGATTCCAGAGTGATAGGAGTCTGTTAGGTCAGAGAAGCATGGCTGCTGGAGCGGTGAGCTGAGAGTTCACATCTTGAATGGTAAGCAGGAAGCTAAGAGAGTGAACTGGAAATAGGATGAGGCCTTGAACTCGCAAAGCCCGCCCCCATTGATGCACTTCCTCCAGCAAGACTGCACTTCCTAAACCTCCCCAAACAATGCCACCAAATGGGGACCAAGTGTTCAAATGCCTGAGCCTGGGGAGGGGGGAGGGGAGGGTATTCTCATTCAAATCACTACAATGAGAAACCAAAACAAGCAAAAGAAGTATGTACCATATAAAATTCCATGTTTTGGATTTGAACAATTGATCCCTATTGTATAAGCTGATTTGTCTTTTATGTATAAGTCAGAAGATATCACTAAAGGCCCTTTGGTTTCCATACCAGTACATTACTTGCTTGTTTTTGAAGAATATGCTGTACTAATGTCATACATTTTGCACAGGTAAAGCCTAGTTGTCTAGTTTTCGGTGATAGTAACATTCTTTGGGATTCAGATGTAGTAATCTTATCTTTTCATTATAAAAAATCCCACCAACATCTTGTTAGAATTTTTTAAATAATCTGTTAATGAATGCTTTGGGTTAAATTGCAGCCTTCCAAAAATATATGTTGAGATTCTAAATCCTGATTTCTAAGAACACAATCTTACTTGAAAGTTAAGTCTTAATCCATACAATGAAGTTCAATTGAGGTCAGTCAGGCAGACCTAAACGCAGTATGACTTCATCTGTACAACAGGAAAATTGTCTCATGTGAGTTTAGAGACACACAGGGAGAGCACCAGCAGATGAGAGGAGAGAATGTTGGAATGATTCAACAGAAATACCAATCATGGATAGATTGATGGTCCAGCCAGAAGAGAGAAAAATACAAAGAAGGATTCCACTGAGAGTTGCAGAAGAAACATAGCCCTGTGACACTTGCTTCTGGACTTGTCAGAAAATAGACTTCTGGTATTTTAAGCGATCCAAATTTGAGATAGTTTGTAATATTAGTACCAGTAAACGAAAAGCCCATTGCCTGCATGGGTTATCTTTTTGAAGGCTCAGAGTTGGTGGTTTCTGAATCATATTTATTTCTCCACATTTACCAGCTGGAATTCTTTGAACAGAAGAACTTTTTCTTTTTCACTAAGGCTATTTGCCTTACATTGAGATTTATTTACCTAGAAAGTCATAATACATGCTGACCTTCCTTCTACTTCTTTTTCATTATCTAATTTCAGAGTAATGAGTTGGTGCTCTTCATTGATGACCAATGAGTTTATTTAATTCCCAACTTCCATTTTTTCCCACTTTTGAATATATTATGGGTTTATGAAGAGAACTTATTTAAAGAAAATGTCCTTAATAAATTGTTCTGGGCCTCTGGGCTTCTCCCATTTGTAAATGAAATGTAGGATTGGTATCTCACCCATGAGTAAAATGTTCACCAAGAAAAATGACCTTGTTAGGATGTCTAAGAAAATGTCTTTTGGAGCCCCAGTGGAAGTCTATTGATGTTGCAATAGAGTCAAAGTTGAATCTAGTTCAGATAATTCTTTGAATGCTAGTATAATAATGGGTAAATTTTTATTACTATTTGTTTTCTAACTTGATAAATCTTTTATCGTCTTAGAACTGTGACCATCCTCTTGGAAAGAATTAAATTCATATTTGCTCTCAGGATTTCTTCCTATCTCAAAAATCGTTATTGGACTATGATTATAAGACCCATTTTTCTGGTGCAGATAAGAGCAGGTGCCTAAGAACAAGGAATGGGAGGTCTGTGATCACTGTGATGTTGACCTCAAAAGCCAAACCTTGAGCCGGAGACCTATTGCAGGGAAGGGTCAGGTAACTTGAAACTGGAAATGCCTAGGAAAATCAAGTTGCACAGGCTTGTTTTGTTCTGTCTCCCTGCGAAATTTCAGCTCTTTCAGTGCAATGCTGAGTATACCCTATTGCATTCCTCAAACACCCTGCATAATGCTTTTAGAGAATATGCGCTCAATAAATAAATGACTTCAATTAGAATCCAGACAATTAAAGTTTCTCAGAAGACCAGTATACTTTAGACAAATTTAGAGCAATGAACACCATTATGCAAGAAGATGGAATGGATCCAATTACCATAAAAAGGATATATTGTTTGTATACAAAATAATGTGCAAGTCTACTGATAAAGATATCCATAATATAAAACAGGTTATGTTATAATATAATATGTCATTGTATTAAGAAAAATAGTGGATAATTTACCATATGAGTTATAGAATGTTAAAAGACTATAATATATGTGATGGGTTTTATTAGAATGCAATTAAGGAAAAAGAAACAAAATATTTCAACATAGGGAATTTGCATGGAAATGTGCTTACAAGGCTAGAGCACAAGGAAAAGAAGGGACAGCTGAGGTGTCAAGGGGGGACATTCCCTGTGGAGAGTAGCTCTCTGGCTTCAGAATGAGAAGCAAAAGATTTGGTTAGAGCTTCAGAGGAGGGCAGGTCTCTGGCAGGGAGGTAGTACTGTCTGGTTTTGCTGTCCTTGCCAAAGGGGTGCTACAGGAATGGTTAGGAAGTGCTGAAAAGCTGGAGGCTGAGGGTAAAACCAACTGTAGACCTGAGCTTAGGGCCACTGCTATCTTGAGGCTGACAAGAACAGCAGCAAGAGATAGAAAAGGATAGGAGGCAGAATATGCTTCCTGTCTTCCAGTTCTTCTCCAGCGAACTCCCTGGGGTGGGAACTCCCACGAGGAGCCTGCAAAATAAACGTTGGGTGTAGGCTTGTAGCTGGAAAGTTACCAACAAGGGCTGCACACACCGCAGCTTTTCCTGTGCTTCTATGTTGCTTCAGTTGAGTCTTGGAGCCGAGCCTGCCTCGAGCTACGGGTCATAGGCCTGTTTGAGCTCTTGCATTCAGTGCCTGCTGCAGTTGCCTTGCAACAAGACTAACTATCTAAACAGAATATTCTCACCAGCTCCAGAAGAAATCCTACAGCCTTTAGCACTCACCTTTAACCCCTCACCTGCCATAGCTCCTGTTCTAGGTCACCAGGAACCTCTCTTCTATGTCTGTGAATTTCTCCCTCTTTGGGTATTTCCTACAAATGAAATCTTCCTTGCTTGGTTTTTACTATGTTGCAAAATTTCTTCAAGGCCCACCCATGTTGTGGCATGTCTTAATACTTCTTTGGGTCTTATGGATTGACTAATATCCAATTGTAGGAACATATGACATTTTGCTTATTCATTAGTTAAATGAAAAACTAGATAAATTAGACTTCATCAAAATGATTTAAAATTTCTTTCCCCTCATTTTGACTTTTAAGAAATACGTCATATTTTAAGGAATACATTTTAATCATTATTAAAATCTCCATTGTTCCCCTCCATGCTTCCCCAAATACACTTCCCTACCCCCACCCCCCCCGTAACCTCATTCTAGACTAGAGTTCAGCATTTTTGCAGGCTTAACTAAATATCCATCCAGACACATCCTGCTCTCACAGCACTTACGTCAGCTGGCAGCTACTTGCGGTTACAAAGTTAAAAAGTAATAGACATGGGTACAGTGCTTTAAAGACAGCAATATTCAAACCCAAACAATCCATTCATGTCTGTAAGCTATGCTTTTATACAGTTCTTTTTTCTATAAGAGGGTCCCATGTCTCAATCTCTCTGTAGAAAGCAAATTTTGATAGGTCAGTCTTTCCCCTTCTCATTATACCGTAATTTTTCCACCAATATAAGCTCCTGTGTATGGTAAAAGATGAACATTTCTATATCATATTTTACACTGTATTTTTTTTCCCATTGGATCACACTAGATCCTATCACTGATTCTATATGCTTGATGTCCAGGGAACTTAATTCTCAACAGTTGGCACTATGTATATTCCTAAGGTTTTTTTTTCCCCTCTATTCTATGTATGTTTGCCTTTTTATCCTTTCCAGAACTGTGAGACATGGTTAATATTCCAAGTGTTGCTTTCTCATATGTGCCTAACTATCTCTATTGAGTCAAAAAAGTTCCCAGGATTAGGAGTTGTTGTTAGTAATTCCAGAAAAGAAATTTGAGAAGTATTAGCCTCCTGCTGAATCTTAGGAGAAAATATTCAAGAAAGAAGAGAATCTCCAGGGGGAAAATACAGCTATTGTATGTGTGACTGACAAAGCAAGACTAAAATTGTCCAAAAGAATCAACAAAGCAATAAGAGAGAAAAGAACTTGCAAGCTGCCAGAATTCTGCAAATTTCTATGCTGTCCTGTGACCTACTGGTTCTTGCCAAATAATAGTCCATCTCCACAAGTGCATTACCCCGAGGAAACAGGTGGTCACATGCTAAACCAAGACTAGGTTGCACAGCTACTGGCAGGGCTCCCAACCGAAGTCAAGTTTATATAGTTTTTTTGTTTAAAAATATTTTTTCTGTCTATGTGTATGGGTGTTTTATCTGCATGTATGTTTGCCTGCATATCAGAGGAGGGCATCAGACCCTATTGGACTACAGTTATAGACAGTTGTAAGCTGCTATGTGGGTGCTGGGAATCTAACTCAGGACTTCCGGAAAAACAGCCAGTGCTATGAACTGATGAGCCATTTCTCTAGTCCAAGACAGTTTTTTTTTTCTCTAGTTGCTTTTATTTTTGTGGACTACAGAGTGTAGGACCTCATATATGTTAGGCAACTGCTATACTAATGAATTTCATGATACATATGCACACACACACATTTCATGTTTGTGTTTTTTTTCTTCATGTCACATCTCAGCATTCATTGCTTAATGCAGTGTGACAAAGATTTACATGTTTTCTTTTAAGTGTTTTATAGCTTTTTAAAATTTATTATGTATGCAATATTCTGTCTGCATGTATACCTGCAGGCCAGAAGAGGGCACCAGACCTCATTACAGATGGTTGTGAGCCATCATGTGGTTGCTGGGAATTGAACTCAGGACCTTTGGAAAATCAGGTAATGCTCTTAACCACTGAGCCATCTCTCCAGCCCCTCATAGCTTTATTTTTTCACTTAGGTCTTTGATCAGATTGAGTTAATTTTTGTATACAGGTATCTGGTTGTCTCAGAATTATTAAGATTATTACCATATGAAATTATCTTGGTAAACTTATTAAAATTATTTGAATTCTAGACTCTTAATTCTTTGCCACTGATTTATATTTTTGTCTCTGTGGTAGACCACAGTCTTCATTAGTAGAGCCATGAAGTAAATTTTTAAATTGGAAAGTATGAGTCCTACCCTACAACTTTACTCTTTTCAAAAGTAATTTTGCTGTTTGTATGAATTCTGGGATAGCATCTTAATTTTCCTAACAGTGCCAGCTAGGATTTCAATAAAAATTGTACTGTATACCATAGTTCCTTATTTTTAGAAAACGTAATATCATTATTATATTGACTAGAAAGACTATTCTTTAAAATGCTAAGTGTCTTAGTAATGGACAAATATAAACTGTATCAAATTAATATCAAGATTTTTTCTCTCTGGACATTAAAAGAAGATTTATTTATTTATTACCGCATGTGTACACTGTATGCATGGATGCATGGGTGCACGGATGTGTGGATGCATGGGTGTATTCACAAAGCATGGTGGAAGCCAGAATATGGTGCTAAGTGTTCTTTTCTTCTACTCTCTGTCTACACCTTTGAAGCAGAATCTTTCCCTGAACTTGGGGCCCACACTTTCTCAGCTATGCTGCAAGCCTAGCAACTCTTCTGTTTCTGAGGGCATTGGCATGTATAGGAGGCCCAGCTTGCCATGTGGATGCTGGTGTCCCAACTCTAGTCCTTGGAAATGTACTGCAAGTTATGTTAACTGCTGAGCCATTGCTCCAGCTCCTGACACCCTTTTTTGATAGTGTTGTCCTTTATGGTCTAGGCTGGCCTCAAAGTCACAAGCCTCCTGCCCATGTCCTTTGAGTGTTGAGAATATAGGCAGGCACCAACATGCTCAGCTTGCTTCTCTTTAATAGAACTCATCTTTTATCACTTTGTTAAGTTTAAATTTACTTGGGTAAAATAAGTCTCTATGAAGCACTGTGAGGATGGGTCCTGTGTTGATTTTTGCCGAACGCTGTATCTTTGGTCTAAACCCAACATCTTCCCAGCAGAGAGTGTGAAAAGATTCTTTGGGAAGGCAGATATCCTCTTGAAGAGCTGGGGAGCAAGGGAGGAAGAGTAAGTGGCTCTGCTCTGTCTGACCAGTGTGATGCTTAAGGTGCTAGACTAGGTAAACACAACTCAGCTTGATGTGATACATGCGAACACAGTCATGAGTCCACTTACACAAATTGCTCGAAATTCAGGAGCTTGGAATATGAAGAGCTCAAGAGGTGGGTTATTTTCATTTTAGGCTGATCGAAACCATTTAAAGTTAGACTGTGGTGATACTTGTATTCTAAATGCTAAATACTATATTTACACGTGTACATTTATAAACATAAATTTATTGCTGTTATTTGTTGACCAAGTTCCTGTATTGTCAGGAGAGGTGGTTTATATAGTTTCAGATTTTATGTTTCTCCATTCTGACTGGCTCACCTTGCTGGAGAAATTCTCCTTCCCGTTCTTTGTCTAGGCTGTGAGTTCCTATTATTCTGCTGAAGGATGCTTATCCAGGGATACCCTCGGATATTATCTTGCCATACTGAGCTTAAATGATGTAGCCAAAGGTGGCAATCCAAGTGAATAGTGGAGAGCCAGTAAATGAAGTCAGGAAATGAAAGGATGCTTACCTGTCCCCTTGCAGGAGTCAGCAGGAAGGCAGTGAGGCAGGAAGCCAGGTAAGGGCACTATGGCACAGGAGTGACTGATACTGTCATTAGCTTCACGAGCTGGGCCTCCTTGCCATCCAGCTGCTTCTAATGACATTTTATTTTCCTCTTGATTTCCTTTCCCTTCCATAAGAAAACTCAATGTGAGATGAAGCTCAGAGTCCAAGGTCTGATTTGAATAGAAATTTTATTATAAATAATATTCCCACCATTTAAAAGGGAAACTTCTATACATAGCGCTCTATTTATAAATGATTTATATTTATGAAAAGGCATGTTTTTAGGTATAACCTTTAGAGCCTCATTGGAAAACAGATGCACTATTTTCTTTGACCACAAGAGGGCAATTGTGTCACATGTAAAAAAAATTGCCCATCTCGTACTTTCTGAACAGATGGCACATTTGTTAGCTTTCATTGGATGTATTTTCCCTTTATTGAAGCACAGGGGAATTTCACATTTGCAGGTAGGATGGGCAAAGATAGTTAAAATTTTATACCGTATTTTTTATCTCTTTGTCTATGCTGATAAAGGTAGCAACGACAGTTGATTTATCCCCCTTTTCTGCTGTTTTGAGGGATTAGTGTGCGAACAAGCTAGGTGAGCATCTCCATCACTACAACCCCACAGAAGATGTTCTGTTGATTTTACATTTAATTGGAAATGTCACAAAGATAATGCAAAACTCATCTTCAGCCAAGCCCTCCAGTCCCTCTTAGATCCCCTGGTTCCCAGGACGTCCTTGTGTTTTATCGGTCTCTGCGCCTTTAAGTAGCTACAATCCAGCAAGCTTTCTCTGCGGATGGTGTTGTGTGACCTTTCTCAACCCCATGATCATAGAAAGTCTGAAGAGTCCCTTTCACAGATGGGCTGAACCCTGCTGGGTTCCTAATGTCCTCGCCCCCCTCTGGGTTCTGCCGCTCTTAACTCAAAGCTAAGCAGCTCCCTCTTCCCAAGGTGGGACGAAGCGGAGAGTCATCGCCTTGTAAAGGGAGACAGTTTTAGGATTCTTGCCTTGGGCATATGTGGTTTGTCATGCTGTATTGGCCCGCGCAGGCTTTTCAAATTAGCTGTCAACACTTAAATGCAAACGGTTCTCATTAAAGACCCAGATTTCTTGCGTTTCTGGCAACATTGGACAGTGTAGTAGGGCTAGCCTGAACAGTTGCCTTGTCACTGTCTGGGCTGCTACCTTCTTTGTGGCGGTGAAGAGTCCCTGTCCACAGAGCTCACTCCCCCCCCCCCCCCCCCCTTGTTTTGGAAACAAAGAGAAATGCCTTGGTAATCACATTTGAAGTTTTTGTGAAACAAAGGAAATGGTAATTTAATACCCACGCCTGTCTTTAAGCGGGGAGGGGTTCACGTCTGGAGAAGGTCAAGGCAAAGAGAAAAAGTGAAAACTCTCCAGTTTGGAATTTGAGCACCTGGGAGAGCTCCCGTCTGCGGCCCTGGGATCGTCAAGCTGGACCTCAGATAAGGGCCTCCCAAAGTTTTTCTCTCACCAGTCCTAGGATGCATTCACTTTGCCCGTTCTGTTTCTGGCTTAGCAGGATGCCGGGATGTGTGTATGTGTGGGGGGGGGCACTCACTGGGAGTCGGCCACGCCCTAGATTTTTCTTACTTTCCTGTTGGGAGTGGTGGCACACGGAACCCCAAACTAGCCTGCCGGAGAGTCACTGCCTGCCTGGGCTGGGAGGAAGAGCAGATTAGAGAGGAGCCGCTGGAGAAGAGAGGCGAGGCTCCTGCACTTCTGACATGGATGCCTCTCCACGCCAGCTCTCTAGCTTCGGTGGCAGCTGAGCCAAGTCACAGCCTGCGGTGGCTAGAGGGACAGACAGGAAATCCATTCTCGGCTACCTCTGTATCGGCAAAACGCCCAAAGCAAACTGCTCGGCAAGTTTGCTTAAGTGGAGACAAACTCACGACTTTGCTCCTTCAAAGCCCTTGTTTACAAGCCAAAGCCAGGGTTCACTGGGGCTTTCTCAGCACCTTCGCTTCCTCAGGCAGAGACTCTGGCCCTTTGTCACTGGAGACACTTGCACCAGCTGCCGGCTTCAGACCTTAGCTCCTGGGACGGAGAGCAGACTCTAACCAAGGTAGATCTAGGATGCTCTCTCCAGCTTCCATGGGGGGAAATGGGGAATATAGGGGGAAAAAAGGAAAAACAAACACAAACACGCTAAGGTCTGGTGAGTCAAGAATGTACTATAATATTTTACTGGAGAGTAAGGAGACCAGAGAAAGAAATTGGCCCTGTGGTCTCCAGAGATGGAGACAGAGGGGTTGTCATGAATTCAAGTTCAGCCTGAGCCACATAGTGAGACTTTGTTTTCAAAAAAGAAACTCAAGCAAACAAATATATATAGAGAGAAACTGAGCACACAAAGGCTCTAAAAGCAGGCCTCTCAAAGACTAGAAGCCATTTAAGACAGGTATCTTAATAGCTATCAGGAGAAGGTATTGATACCACCTGCACAAGGTCCAGCGTTATACTTTACAGAGTGGATTAGTTTGCTTGAAATGAAGCACCTGTAGTAGCTGCTAGTATTCAGAATATAAACAATGCTGCTTAAAGGTAGACTTTGATGAATTTTAAAAATGATGCCACAGATGTTCTCTTATTCTCTGTTCAGCAAACACCTTCCTGTGTGGGAAGTGAGGCAAAGGAGATTTTTTTTTTTTCAACACAACAAAGAACCCATCCATGTCAGAGGGCACCAAAGGGACTGGAGTAAGTGACCAGCTCTGTTAAAGGAGACTTGAAAGCAAGAGGTGAGGACCCATGGCACCGGAGGAAGAGCCAGCTGCTGCTGAGTCCTGGCAAGGATGCTTTCTCACAGTGCAATGCTGGCTGTGTTAGCTACGTCTTTAAAACTTAGGTTTGGGTGGTGGTGGCGCATGCCTTTAATCCCAGCACTAGGGAGGCAGAGGCAGGAGAATCTCTGTGAGTTTGAGGCCAGCCTGGTCTACAGAGAGTTCCTGAACAGTAAGGGCTACACAGAGGAACCCTATCTCAAAAAACAGAAACAAAAAAAACCCTAAGCAAAACAAAAATCTTCTGGGGCTGTAGAGATGGCTCAGTGGTTAAGAGCCCTTGCTGCTCTCCCAGAGGACCCAGGTTCAATTCCCAGCACCCAAATGATAGCTCACAACTCTCTGTAACTCCAGTTCCTGGGAATCTGACACTTTCATACAAAATGCACATAAAATAAAGATACACACACACACACACACAGACACACAGACACACACATTAATTAAATAACTTAGTTTTCCCTCTGCTAGAAATAGGATGAAGAGAGGGCCAGGTCCTTGCCTATAGCAACACAGGAAGGAAGTGATAAGGCTGACATTTTGAAGTCCTGCTACTTCCCAGCACACACGTTACCACCATAGGCACACACAGAAAACGCTGCCCATGCCACCAAGGCCCTTCTTCCACCCTTCCCAGCATCTTGTCGTGGTGCAGGTTTGTGTTGGTGAGCTAGGGTCTTTCTTCTTAGCTGCTTGGCATATGATACTTTCTTCAGAAAATGCCCTCTTTCCATGCAGCTTTTCCAGCTCTGTGGTCTGGACCTAATTCTTTCACACTGAATTGTTAGCTCTTCCTGACTATAATTCCACTAACCTTTGCTTTTCTTCAAGCCTTTTGTTCTCGGACGGTCTACATCGTCCGCAGTTCTCTTCACTGTCCTCCCAAATGTGGCACGGTTCTCTCTCCCTGCTTTCCTCTTAAACTGTACCTTCCTAGAATGTACCCTGTGGGGTTCAGCAGTCAAATAAACCTGGAAAATGATTGCTTGTTTAAATTGAGTTTATGCTAATGCACACCATAACTTTCTCAAAGGATGTGACTTCCTACCAGGCTTTTCAGGGTTTGACTTCAGAAATTGAGCATGTGTGTGCATATGTATATATGTGGGTGCTCTTGCCTGTGTGGGCACACATAGAGGCCAAAGTTAACACGGAAATGTCTTTCTGTGATCATGTCTTCACCTTAATTTTGAGACAGAGTCTCTCTCTCTCCTCTCTCTCTCTCTCTCTCTCTCTCTCTCTCTCTCTCTCTCTCTCTCTCTCTTTCCCTTTAATTTTTTTTATTTCCAATTTTTAAAAGTTAAAATATAATTACATTATTTCCCTCTCCCTCTCCTCCCTCCAACCTTTCCCATGTCCCTCTCCCTTTACTTCCTATCAAACCTATGACCTCTTTTTCGGGTCTTGTTTAGGTAGCCACATTGTTGAGTTTCCATGGGTGTAGTGCCTGGAGATAGGATCTTTTACTGAACCAGAAGCTTGCTGTTTGGTGAGACTGCAACAGGGTCTGCCTGCAACTAACCTCTAGTTATAGCTCTAGCTAGTATTATCTGCCTGCAACTAACCTCTAGTTATAGCTCTAACTAGTATTATCTGCCTGCAACTAACCTCTAGTTATAGCT
>NW_004949245.1:311983-342761 GCF_000317375.1 Microtus ochrogaster | reverse complement strand
CTAGTATTATCTGCCTGCAACTAACCTCTAGTTATAGCTCTAACTAGTATTATCTGCCTGCAACTAACCTCTAGTTATAGCTATAACTAGTATTATAACGACATGCTGTTTTTCTGGATGCTACAGATCAAACTCAAGTCCTTATGCTTGGATAGCAAACGCTGCCCACGGAGCCATCTTCCTACACCTGGATAAAGAAACCCCTTCCCTCCTGTCTTTCCCTTCCATCTTTCCACTCTGTTCCTCCCCACTTCCTTCTTGCCATTTTCCTTTATTTAACTTTTCTTTTAAATAAACTTTATCGTCAGAAAACACCTTGTTAACAAATAAAAAGATTACATGCCCAAATTAGCCATACCCAAAGTCTATACAACTCAATGAACTTTATACAGTTAGAATGTCTTTACTTAAAAAACAAAACAACAAAAAGCCTTATTTCTTCATGGGGCTTGAATATCTTAGTAGATGTTTGCTGATGGATACAGCTCTGATCATTATGGCTAAGGTTACTGAATTCCTAAGTAGGATTTGCTGAAGGCCAGCCTCTGGGGCTAATTGTATTCCTCATCTGGCTGTGATGAGGGCAACAGTCAGCTGAGCTATTGCTCTGCAAGACTCGTATTTTGCATTTAGATTCCTGTTGTTGCTGTCTTGCCTCCTCCCCAAGACCCTGACTTAGGAGGCAGCCCAGTGAGTGTGTCCCTGTCCCTGCCTTGTCCTCTTCTGCATTGTCCTAATTTCCTTGACCTGATGTGTCATTGCAAGGTCTGCCACTTGACCCCGTTCCCAAATGGAACTTCACGTTGCTTGTCTTCCCCCAAGGCACCACGGACACCTCGCTGTGTCTTTCTCTCAATTTAGCCTTTCTTGATAGGCCTATCTGGCTGTTCCAGTCTTTCATTTGGGTTCTATGCCTTGCTGGCCCAACTGAACCCTGTTTAATATTTGGTATAGCTTAGTTATCAAATATTTCAGGCTTTGGGGCCACGCAAATGGGATTTTTTTTTCTTTTTTTGGTTTTTCGAGACAGGGTTTCTCTGTGGTTTTGGAGCCTGTCCTGGAACTAGCTCTTGTAGACCAGGCTTGGTCTCGAATTCACAGAGATCCACCTGCCTCTGCCTCCCGAGTGCTGGGATTAAAGGCGTGTGCCACCACCACATGGCGCAAATGGGATTTAAATCCTAATTTCACCATTTTATAATTGCACACCCGGCAAGCACCTCTGCCCACTAAGCCATCTCACTGGCCCTATGCTGTTAACTCTAATTGGAGGCACAGCATTGGTCCAGGCAGTACGAATCACTCCTTGTGTGTAAAGATTCATCTAAAGTGGCGTCTGCTCTGCCTTTCTTGGAGGGTGGGTGCAGAGAAGCCCTGCCTCCATGCCCCCTCCAAGGAATAGGAGACGCCAACCTAGTACCACATTTTACTGCTCTCTGAGAACTCACTTCATTTTCCAGAGCCTCCCCCCTCTGCCTCCCTTTGCCAGTACTTCAGGAGATTGCAGTCTGCTTAATCGTTTTGTCCCCCAGCCCTTAACAAGGGACTATGGCAGACTGTTTGAATGAACATCTCTCCATTTTGTGTTATTAGAACTGCTTTCTAGTATTAGATCTGAGTCCGCTTTTGAGAACTTTGAGGCATAAAACTAAAAACCGAAGAAGACAGATCTGAGAACTAAATGCCCCTCTTCCCTCCCTCTCAACGGGATGATTGACATCTGGGGACACAGCATGCTACTTCTCTTAGGATGCCGAGCAAAGTAAACGCTGTTTGTAGGAGGAAAACACCATTCTACATTTATTTGTGGAGACTCAGACGCTGTCTCAGAAAACAGATGTTTTGTGCCATAATTCCTCTTGATGGCACTGGAACCTTAAATATCGCTGCAAGTCCAGTTTTTCACATTCTAAATCCTATTATCTAGGTTAGCTCATCTGTATTCAAAAGATCAATGTTGCATTATTACAAAGATCCTTTCAAGTGTGAAAAGGATGGCACTTCATTACAGAAAGTAAAAGAAACTAATCAAACTTTCTTGGTGAAATCATTGACTTTTTTAAGTAAAGGGCAAATTTAAGATTTTTGAAAGTCCGAGATTCGAGAGAATTCAGTGGTTTGGGCTCACGCCGGCATGCATCTGGTTGTATCGTGTGGTCTTGGATAACCCAAAGAAGAAAGAGGCTTTCTTGAAAGGGTCTCAGGGCTCCCAGCTGTTCTCATTTCTGCTGTCACTGCTTGGTTGGGTAGCTTGGAAGAGAAATAAGATGCTGGTAAGGAAGAGAGAGAGAGAGAGAGAGAGAGAGAGAGAGAGAGAGAGAGAGAGAGAGAGAGAGAGAGAGAGTCTATAAGGTGTGGCATACAGCATCATCTGCATTGATGTGGCTAATATAAATTGCGAGGCAAAAAGGTTAAATATTATACATTTACTATTTTTGAATTTTTTTCCTTGGGGGAAATGAAACCCAGACCCTCACTCACTCCAGCTAGGTGCACCGTCCAGCCTTGTGCACTGTCCTAACTCTTTTCACCAGACAGCTGTTCTCTCATTAGGAGCGGTTGTGAGTATTGGTTATTAACATGCAGCAGGCTGTTCAGTGGGGAGTGCATTTAGATTAGCGCCAGTGATAAGAAGGGATGGAACAGGACTAAGAGAGAGGAGTTGAGCCAGTATGCATGCTGTATTTGTTAGGGTTTCTATTGCTTTGATGAAACATCATGTCCAAAACATAAGTTGGGGAGGAGCGGGTTTATTCAGCTTACACTTCCACATTGCTATCTGTCACGAAGGAAGTTAGGACAGGAACTCAAACAGGGAAGGGCCCGGGAGGTAGGAGCTGATGCAGAGGCCATGGAGGACTGCTACTTCCTGGCTTGTTCCCATAGCTTGTGCAGCTTGCTTTCCTATACAACCCAGGACCAAAAGTCCAGGGACTGCACCACCCACCGTGGGCTGGACCCTCCCCATCCATCACTAAATAAGAAAATGCCTTACAGTTGGGTCTCATGGAGGAATATCCTCAACTGAGACTCCTTCCTCTCTGCAGACTCTAACTTGCGTCCAGTTGACACACAAAATCAGCCAGTACAAATGCCCAAGGAAAGGCACATGAGCATGAGGATCTGGGGACCTGAAGTGACATTTCTAATCTGCTTTTTTTTTTCCGAGAAAGGGAGAACTTGTCAGTAGTGTAAGACATTTATTAAGTACTTTCCTCATCTCAGTAACAAAATTTCTGACCAGAAGCAACTTAAGGGAGGAAGGTTTTGTTCTGGCTTTTAGTTTAAGAAGGGAGGGGACAGCATGGATGCTCAGGTGACATTGCGTTCACAGAGAGCAGGGAGGAACTGGAGCAGGGACAGTAGTCCTATACCTAGTGGCTTTATTTCTTTCACAAAGCTCCATGTCTTAAAGGCTTTGCAGTCTTCCAGAACAGGTGCCACCATCTGTCAAACACATGTTCTAACCCACAGTTACTTTCAAGCCAACATAGCAAACTAAATGCCTGGGACAAGAGCCTTGGAGGTCACTGATTATTAGTTATTTTTACATTTTTAGTTTACACCGTGGATATTTGTGGGGTACACTATGATACATATACAGAAATGATTAGGTGAGGATAATTGGCATACCTGTTATTTCAGAATTGGTTGTGTTCAAAATCACCCCTTCTAGGTTTTGAAACATTCAATGAGTTATTGCTAACCGTAATTTCCCCAATGTTATAGAATACTGGCCATACCCCCAGTACCATTAACTACCCTTTCTCCTTCCTCATTCCCCATCCTCTCTCCAGGCTCTGATAACTACTACATGACTCAATCACTTTGAGACCAACTGTTTAGCTTCCCCACTGAGTGAAAAAAAAAATCTATGGTATTTATTTGTCTTTCTGTGATTGACTTATCCCACTTAATATAACGTCCTCCGCATCGAAATGACAGGATTTCATTCATCTCTATGAATGAATAACCTTCTGTTGTATTTCTGTCCCATGTTTTCTGTATATAGACATCTGTGACTGGGTGCCCGTTGATTCCACATCTTGGCTTTTGTGAGTAGGGCAGCAGTAAACATACGTGTACAGATGCCTCTTCAGACTGATTTAATTGCCTTTGGATATTGATGCACCAGGGGATCATTGGGTCCTAGAGTAGTTCTGTTTCTAGTTTTATGAGCAACCTCCATGCTATTGAGCCTGATAGTGGTACTAGTTTACAGTATCAGGAACTACAGATAAAGTTTCTCCGCATCTTTGTTAGTACTATTTTTCTTTTGTCTTTTTTATTTGTCTTACCCCATTTTAATTCCCAGATGCCTTTTTTTCTAACGTGCCCACCACCCTGACCATCTTCAGATGATGTCTTTCTGCTTTCGTAGGCACTAGGATTGTGATAGGTGCTGGGGCTTCCAGTGATGAGTGATAATCTTTTAAGGCATTCTGGTCAGACGTTTCTTGTGATGGTTCATCGATTATTCGGATATTCTGGGTGTTGTTTGAAGCATTTGGAATTTACTAACTAGTTTAAGTTACTTATCTCTGAATGATATCTGGAGGACTTACCCTTGTCTTTATGTGACAGATGGGAAAACTGAGGCACCTGGGCATGAAGCTTTGGGAGGGTTCCTCTTAGAATCCTTGGATTTGTGTTTATATATTTTCATTTCAGTGAAGTCAAAATCATTCCTCATATTTTAAAGAAGTCTTCTGTTAGACAAGCTCTGAGATTCCAGTCTGATATCAAATTCACCACGCAGGTGAGCATAGCCTTGAACTTAATGATACTCCTGCTTCTGCCTCCCCAAGTCTGGGATTATAGGTGTGCACCGTTAAACCTGGTTATGCGGGACGGAGTATGCTAAGCACCTCATTTACACGTTGCTAGCACTCTACCTACTGCACTACATCCCTAGACTGCCTCTTGCATTCTTATGACTCGTATCTGGGTTAACTATAAGGTTGCCCTACTGCCATGTACACAGTATGGCTATCACTTTAATGTCTCACTGTCTGCTGATGGTAGCAATAACTACGTAAGTCCACTGAGCATTTGAAACGGGGAAAGTGCAAATTGAATGCTGTTAAGGGTAAACAAAATCCGCACCAGATTTCAAAGACTCTTACGGAAAAAAAAATATAAATGAAAGTCTCATCAAAGTTTTATATCAATTGAATGTTGAAATAACAATATTTTGGATCTATTGGATTAAATAAAAGGATAGTTTAAAAATTGATTTCATGTGCTTTTACATTCTAATGTGCCTATTAGAATTTTGTGAGGTTGCGTCTGTGGCTCCCAATGTATTTCTGTAGAACGGCACTGCTTTGGAATGCCTGGGACTCTTTCAGTTGGGGATGTATTTTTCTCTTTTAAATGCAGAGAAAAAGCTTGCTTAGTTTGGTATGAGGATCAGGTTCTTTTGATATGCTTCATTTAATTTGTATTTATTAATAGGGATTCTGTCCATCGGATAGCCATGACTTGCCGCTTGTTTAGTGATTGTTGGAAACTAGTTAGAGGCAGCCAGAGTGAGGTGAATCAAAGTTCTATTGTTGTAGGGGAACAAGGTCATCAACTTGAAATTAATCAACGGATTTCAAATCACCAGGAAGGGATATTTTACCCTCAGCTTTACAGTTTCAGCATGTAAATTGCTGTTTAGAGGAGAGCCTGTAAAATCAATCCAGCCTTTCTCCCTTCAGAAATTAAAAGCAATTTATTTTTGTTTTTGGCAAATCCTGGAAAGTGCTTGTACATCCAACTTCTTCTTGACACCACGCGTGTTGCATGCTTTTTAGACTTTTGAATAAAGAGGTGGAAAAATCAGTTGCTTTTGGGGCTCATAGGGTCTGGAGGAGACTCCTCTGGTCCCTGTTAGGGAGCCCATCTGTCCCCACCTAATATGTTTTCCTTCAAATGAGTCAGAAACTCCAAAGCTAAACTTTGCCAAAGGAGCACATATCACGTGGACTCCACCCAGAGCCTTATAAATCATCCCCGGATCACACCAAACTTGGCCCCCAAACTGGGCACAGATTTTCCAATCTGGTCCTGGAGTTTGCCAGAAGGCAGGAGGACCACAGAGATGTGTGGGATGAAGCTGGCTTCTGTCCCGACTTCTGTGCTTAGTCAAGCTCGTCTGGTCTAAGATTGAGTACACACACAGCCTTGTAGGTGAAAGACACTCGGCCACCTTGGAGGATCTTTTTCTTCCAAGAAAAAAAGAAAAAAAAAAAACACCTTCACAAATAGCTGTGTCCTCCAGGAGATCCAAAGATGACTTGTTCGAGTAAGCTTACACATCACAAGAGCCAATCGATTGCCCTGAGAGTTCTTCACAATGGCAATACCGTTATGATAACAAATCCAAGCGGGGCCCTGAAATGAATGAACGTTGATTTACTCCCGATAGATACATAGAAGCTTTTCGGTGAACCGATTCTTAAGTATAACCAGAGTGTCTTTTGTTGGATTCTAGGGCAGGTTCCTTTAATATCTTTGTTGTTGTGCCTGTAGTTCTTAATGGAAAGGAATAATAATGAATGGCATTGCTTAGTACTTGTTATCTTTGGGTCAGTGCAATTTATTTCCTAGCTTTCCCTGAGGTGCACTATGCCATAGAGTATTTGTCTGATTTCGGTGGGGGTGGGGACCAGGCAGGGTGGTTTACAAAGGTGTAAGCTCTACCTAGCACACGCATCCTTAATAAGCTAACGTCTCTGCATAAGGAGAGATCTTCATTCTCAATCTATTGTCTTTCTGATTCTCCTAACACCATCAATTGCCACCTGAAAATGAAATGAAAGGAGTTTTGTAAACAAAGGAATGGGCTTTCCGGAACTTCTTAAAAGTCTAGTCACTGCTTTTACAAAGGAAGTTTCCTCCATCTATCTAGGTGACAAAGCAGTGGGGTAGAAGCTTCCTCAACCTCTCTGAGCCTCAGTTTCTTCAACTATAAAATAGAAACAAAAAATATGGTATAATGGAATATAAGATTTATTCTGCAGAATTTAACGTTGCACAGGTAAGAGGATACTGTGAACCAATTAGATTAGCATCGGCTTTGGTCCACAGTGAGCTGTCCAATAGAAAGAGGTCTGTAGTCCGGGAGGAGGTAAAAGTCATCTTCCTCCATCTTAAAGCTTTTCCATGTAGTTGTTTATGTAAACATTGTAAAAAAAATGGTACATGTGACAGCCACTCCATGGACATCTTAAATGTACAATGCACACATAATTTCTAAGAAACTCTTTAAACAGATTATCAGTTAAAGTCAAATTTATGAACTTTTTTCTCAGTCTGTATTTTATTTTTTCCGATCTCCCTCTTTCTTGTATGTGTGTGTTTGTGTATGTTTGTTTATGTGTGTGTGCGTGCATGCAGTATTGTTTTTCCTAGTTATTCTGTACTTTCCTTTTTGAGACAGGGTTTCTCAACAGGGTTGATAGTGGCTAGGTTGAATGCTGCTGAGCTGGCAAATCTTTCTGTTTCTGCCTCCCTGGGGTTGAGATGATAGGTATCCTGCTGTGTCAACCTTTTAATGTGGGTTCTGAGAATTTGAACTCAAGGGGTCATGCTTGCAGGGTAAATACTTTACTGGCTGAACCGTCCCTCAGTCCTCAAGCCAGTGTTTTAAAAAAGTAGAAACTGAGCAAAGCTTTTGGGATCCTATTCCTGATATTGCCTTGCCCAGCCCTAATACAAGGGGAGGCACTTAGTCTTACTTCAAGTTGATATACCATGTTATGTTGACATCCATGGGAGGTGAGCCCCTCTTTGAACGGAAACAGAGGAGGAGTGGATGGGGGTGCATGGAGGGGAGATGGGGGCAGGAGGTGAAAAGAGAGGAGGGAGGGGAAACTGTGATAGGAATGTAAAACAAACAAACAAATAAATAAGAAATTGAGCAAAACATTTTAAGTTTAGACAAAAATTAATTATCATAGTGCCATAGTCACGACTTCTTGACTCTTCAGGTTTTTTCTTTTTTTTAAATATCCCAATTGACCAGATATCTTTTGTATCAATCAACATGCTCCATGTAAATGAAAGCACTTTTGCCACTTTTAGACACTATTATCATTTGAACAGTCTTCCTTTTGGATACTGACACTGTCTACTTTACTGTTAACACGAACTTGGACCCAGTTCTGTCTTTTGGAAAAGGGAGCTCTTCATTATCCCACAGGCAAGTGTTTTAAATATTTGAAGATATTTATTATCCTTTCTGGGATGTTTCTTTCTAGGCTGAACATGTGCTGTTCTCTCAACCTTTCCTTATGTGGCTGGTAACAGCCGTAAGCAAGAAGCTCGTGTTCTAATTTTCTCTTGTGAAATCAACCTAATGGGCTGTGGTGAAGTCCAGTGGTAGGGTACATGCTTCTATACACAAGATGCTTAGTTTTGATCCCCAGCCAAAAGTATTGTGTGCGTGTGTGCATGTGTGCATTCCCTTGCCATGGTGTACATGAGGAGGGCAGAGTACAATTAACAAGAATTGATTATTCCCTTCTACCATATATATTCTGGGGATCAAACTTGTATTGTGAGCACCATTACTTACAGATCCATCTCGCTTGCCCCTAGTAATTTTTTTATTGCATGTGTTGTTATATATGCTATAACAATATGTGGAATAATGATGGCTTGCAAATCTGGAGGCTGACTGGATTAAGTTGGGTGATTCTTGCTTGGGTCTTTCATGGGGTCACTGTCAGATTGGCAGTGGGGTTGGCTTGGCTTGGACTTGCTTGCCAAGATGACTTTATCCCTCGATGTCTTCAGCTGCTAGTTTGGGATGATTTGAATAACCAGAGTCTGGACTATCTTGTAAACAGATAGGGATCTACCTTTCTAAAGGGCCTCTTTATGTGACTTGGCTTCCTCACAGCATGGTAGTCTCAGGGAAGCTGGACCTTTTACAGGGGAGGTAACTACTCTATGAGAAAAGCAGAGGCTGCCAGGACTTTCGGTTCTGGGCCCAGAGGCTGTTAGAGAACCAGCTGCATTTTTATTGACCAGAGTTGTCATGGAGCTCACTCAGAGGCAAGGGGAAGGGATGGAGGTTTGGTTGCATAGGAGCAGGGAAATAATTTATGACCACCTGGTCCTTTGCTACAAGGCCTCCTGATGCTAATGTCTAAAGTCACCTCTTAAAATGTGGCTGAAGGGTCTAACGCAGGAAATAGGACATTATAGCCTACCAGGCTATTGCAGAGGCCAGGAGATTTTTTTTTTCCATCTCGTGGCTGTTATTGCAATTTATAATCTCCTAATAGCTTTTCTAATAGCTGTCACCCAGTGTGGGCGCCCATCCGCCTCACATCTGTGTTTCATAAGCTCTTGCTTGGCTCCTGTCTCATATTTGTATCGATTCCTTTGTGAATCAAAAGGCAGAATTTGACTTACGTTAATGAAATTTTCACCATTTTGGTCTAAGCAGGCTATTGTTTAGACACTAACTGTCTTTAGAACAAATTAAAAAGCGCCGGCAGAGCTTGGACGGGGTTTTGTAGCCTCGCTTCCTCTTCCCAAGCCACTGCAGCTCGAATGAATCCTCGCGACTTGGGTTTGGGTGTGTCGGATTTCTGTCACAAAATATCCGCTATAACCAACGTACAAGGAAGAAAGGCTTAATTAAGTCAGGGCTTCAGAGGTTTCTCCGTCTGTGGTTGGTTGGCCTTGTTGATTTTGGTCTTGTGGCAAGGCAGGAAACCTTGGTAGGTGCTCGCTATGGAGGAAGTCAGGAGAGCAGGAAAGCAGCCTGAAGGAGAAAGGGGAGAAGACTGGAGTCCCACAATCTTCTTTAAAGGCATACTCTTCGCGGGCTAAAGACTTTTGCTTGGACGTGCCTCTTCAAGGTTCTGCCACCTCCAAATAGGGCCAAGCTCGAGACCAGGCCTTTAATATATGGTCCGTTAGGGATCATTCCATGATAAAAATAGCAGCGGCCCAAAGTACTGTCCTCAGCAAAAGGCTTGAGTCTTGTGTGTGGACTCCCAGGACTTCAAGATTCCCTTTAGCGCCGGGCGGTGGTGGCGCACGCCTTTAATCCCAGCACTCGGGAGGCAGAGGCAGGCGGGTCTCTGTGCCTTTGAGGCCAACCTGGTCTACAAGAGCTAGTTCCAGGACTGATCCCTTCAGCTAGCTGCAGCTCCAGTTTCACCTTTAAAGGCAGGCTATGAGGATAGCAGCGTCGGATTTCCTCTTAACTTGGTGCATTAGAATGTGATCTTAAAAAGATGATCCTCCGTCTGGTGAGTTAGCTCAGGGGATAAGGGTTCTTGTTAACAAGCCTGAGGACATGAGCTGGAGCCCATGGTGTGGTGGAAGAGAACTGATCCTCACAAGTTGTTCACTGACCCTCACACTTGAGTGCTGTATTGTGTGTGCACACACGTTCCCAACCATTAAATATGTATTGTAAAATAAAAAAAAAATCGATCAGATTTCTAGCACCCTATCTGAGTCTTCCATATAGTTTTAATTGGTTTTCTGTGGAAAGTTCTGTATATTGATGAATACTGACAGTTCTTCTGTCAGACAGTTTGTATGCGTGCGCTCCTGTTGGCTTATCTCTCTCTAGTTCCGCTCTCCATGATTGAGCCAGGGCTAGCTTCTCACCTGAAAGGAAACATTTTGGCCCTTTTTTCTTTTTTTGTTTTTTTTTTTTTTGTTTTTTTGAGACAGGGTTTCTCTGTGGTTTTGGAGCCTGTCCTGGAACTAGCTTTTGTAGACCAGGCTGGTCTCGAACTCACAAAGATCCGCCTGTCTCTGCCTCCCGAGTGCTGGGATTAAAGGCGTGCGCCACCACCGCCCGGCCCTTTTTTCTTATATATTCTATTTGCTGTACATTTCTGTTTTGAAATTATTTATCAGGTTAAGGATGTGCCTTTCTCTCCTCCATTTGCTGCTTGTGTTTCATTTATTTTTTATTATTTTTATTGCATATTGACAAGTAATAGCTGCAATTTCAGGGTACAAAGTGATATGATTTTTTTTTATCTTTTAAGACAAGCTCTCATTGTGTAGTTCAGGCTGTCTTGATACTTCCGATGTGACTTCAGTATGGCCTTGACTTGCCTGAGACCTAGGAACCCAGATGTGCCTCATCCACTCCTGATGTGATAATATCTGAATACAATGTAGAATGACTAAATCAGATCACTGAACCCTCTAAACCATCTTGCTGCTTTAGTTGCCATGTCTAAAAGCATATTTAATCAAAACTCTGACTGACTGAACAAATCTTAATTCTTTAATTGGCTATATGATAAATTATAATAGTATGTCTCCATAGTAAAAGCCACACTTTATTCTTTTATTATTGTTAACTAATATTCTATTTTGAGATTAATAACAAATTAATGCCTATATGTTTATTAATAGATATTTGAATTTATAAATCAAGAAAGCTGGAAGTGAAAAATCTGTTGGTATAAAACATTTATAAAATCAGATATCTTTACAGGATAACTATCAAGTAAATTGATCAAAAAGTTAATAAGAACAGGCTCCAAAGCCACAGAGAAACCCTGTCTCGAAAAACCAAAAAAAAAAAAAAAGTTAATAAGAAGTATAACATTTGTTTTCATTAATTATCTTTGTTGGTCGGTGCTAAATTTTCATACATCTATAACTAATAACTGAGATGAAGCCACTTTGTCTTCTAAATTATTTCACTTTTAATTATGTCTTTGTGTGTGCAGGAGTGCAGTGTCTACAGAGGCCAGAAGAGGGAGCCAGATCTCCTGGATCTGAAGTTAGAAGTGATTGTCAACTGCTTTCTGTGGGTGCTGGGAACTGAACTCAGGACTTCTACCAGAGGG
Organism: Microtus ochrogaster; assembly: GCF_000317375.1. NCBI lineage: Eukaryota > Metazoa > Chordata > Mammalia > Rodentia > Cricetidae > Microtus > Microtus ochrogaster. Next base: position 330,930 of record NW_004949245.1, on the reverse strand, counting down.
GCATTTGTTCCTCAAGGTTGAGCATCTCCACATCCCCAACTCTGTCTTTTTACGAGAGATATTCGAAGTGTGCTCTGTGGTTCAACATTGCATGTTTCCGGTTGAGATCAAGAGAACATGTACTTAGAGACTTTTACAGCAGTTTTTCATGGTTGTGACCATTAGTGAGGGACACATCCTGTCAAACAGAAGAGTCCCGTTGGTGATGCCAAGCCAGCACATAACAGACATCATAATCAACCCTCAATGGGACAGACACTAACAAAGATAAACAGGCCCATCCTCCACCACATATCGCTTCGGAAACCCTCGATGGGAGAACAATTACAAGTTGGTCAAATGCAACATACGTACACATTTATGAGGTAGTTGCCAAGCTCGTACTGTATCCATGAGCTGTATCTGCTATAGCCATGCACCTACACAGCTGTCTGAAACCCTGTTGAGTTCTAGAATCTTCCGCCAGTGTCAAACAAAATTTTGTTCCTAGAGAGGATGCAGCTTTTTCCCTTCGGAGATTTTCTCATCCCAGAATATCAGCGGCCTCGTGGACAGCTCCTGTGTGACAATTGCTTTTGGACTCAGTGGCTTCCAGACAGTGACCTATTTTTAACAGTTCTTTATAAGCCACCATATTCAAGCCTAGGTAGGGCTTAAGCTACCCTTTCTATCTAGAATAATACCTATTTTTAAAAATGCTTTCAGATTTTTTCCATTTACTGGTGCAGTTCTGACTTGAAAAGCAGGAGCTTTGTGCCTCTTAGATTCTCCTCTTTATTCACCAGGAGATGATTTTAAGTATTTTTATAACTGTTGCGAAACTTTGAGCTGCCTTCCCTCTCCTCTCCTTCCCTCGCTCCACCCCTCCCTCCCTCTCTTCTTCATTGGTTTCTGTTTTTTTGCTTTTGTCTTATTAGACATAGTCTCATGTAGTCCAGGACATTCTCAAACTCATGATGTAGCCAATAATGGCCTTAAACTTCCGATCTTGTGTTTCCACTTCCCAAGTGATGGGATTCCAAGAGTGCACCAACCAGGTCTGTTGGTGCCTTTTTTCCTTTGCTTTCCTTAGGGTCTTATGTGATCCAGGTTGGTGTAGTGAGAGCTGTGGGCAGGCCTGCTTTTCATCCCGCCCAGCTCCCTGCATGGCTAGCTTAGCCCCTGCAGCTACACGGAAACTGTATTCTTTACACTTTACACTGTCTGGCCCATTAGTTTCAGCTTCTTATTGGCTAATTCTCACATCTTGCTTTAACCCATATTTAGCAATCTGTGCAGCACCATGAGGTGATGGCTTACCAGGAAGACTCTAACCTGCATCTATCTCAGAGAGCAGAGCTATGGCATCTGACTCACATTCCTTCTTCCCAGCATTCTGTTCTGTTTACTCCACCCTCCTATGTTCTGACCTATCAGGCCAAGCAGTTTCTTTATTAATTAACCAATGAAAGCAACACACAGAAAGAAGACCCACCTACATCAGGTTGGCCATAAATTTCTGATCCTCCCGGCTCTACTTCCTGAGTTCTGGGATTATAGGTACTCAGGTTTATATGGGTGTTTTTATTCTTAGGGCTTCACCTCAGGGTGTTGTGAGTGCTAGGCAAGCCCACCCTCTCCCATCTGAGCTCTACTGCAAAGTTTGTGCCTAACATTCTACTTAACTTTCTTCATTTAATGCTGCAACTTGTTCCTCCACCATGGCCACTGACGGCAAATGGCTACCACATCCCGGGATGGCAGTTGAGTGTTAGATGGAAGGAATAAACAATACCTGTCCTTTTGCTCACGAATACTTTGTTTTCTTGTCTAGTCTGAGCCTAACTATATAGACTAATCATGTTCTGAATGTTAATGCAGATAAAATGTTTTTACATTCATGCAAATTACACTGTGCTAAAGGGACTAAAGGGAACCAGCTTGGCCCTGAAGGAAAAAACAGAGGCAGCAATTTCAAAGGCACTTGAACAACAATACTAAAATAAAATTAATTAACTCCCTTTTAAACAAATTCTTTTAAGTTTTCATGGCAATTTGATTGTGTGTGAAAATTCTTGGCATGTCTTCTACAGGAAAGACACCATTCACTGTGAACTTTAAAGTTAGGGGGAAAAGCAGAGAATTATAACGAGAGAAAAAGGGTGCTGTTAACCTTGGGCAGAGCAGAAAAGCATTGTAGTTACATGACTTGTGCAAAAAGGCCTGTTGGAGCAAGATGAACCCTCCTGCCTATCGGTTCTCAACCTGTGAGTCTAAAAATTTTTTGACAAACCTCTAACTCCTATTTATTTATTTATTTATTTATTTATTTATTTCAAAGACAATTACATTGTGATTTATAACACAGTAAGATTGCAATTATGAAGTAGCAACAAAAATCATTTTATGGTTGGGGGTCACCACAGCATGAGGAACTGTATTGGAGGGTCCCAGCATTAGGAAGGTGGAGATCCATGGCTGTAAAGTTAATTCCATCGTAGATTTTCTTAGAGAACATTAAGAGTTAGTCTGGAAAAGAGGAAATCTCTAGTTGTTTCCAGGCATACAGAGGAACATATATGACTGGGGTGGTCATGTGCTAAGTAGGGGGCAGAGGAGGGCTTGAGTTCTCATGTTCAGTGCTGCCGGGAACGTGAACCCTGAGGAGCGACTGGATCATGAAGAGCCAGGGACATACTAATAATCCTGGTCGATCCATATGGAGAGCATTAGAATCAAATTCCATATATTCCTAATGGTTGTTTTGGTTCTTCTGTTTGTCTGTTTGTTTACCGGATGGAGTCTTGCTATATGGTCAGGGCTGGTCTCAACTTACAATGTACTCAAGGTGAACCCTAAGCTCATGAAGAAAAGTTTTAGCACTCTGAATGCTTGGATTTATAGGCATGATAATATTACTCCAAGAAATTATTTTAAAATATTTTATTTATTTATTTGTTTTTTATTTATTTTTGAGACAGGTCTCAATTTAGTGCCCAGGTTGGTTTTATCCTTCTTTTTCATCCTCCCAAGTGGCTGAGATGACAGCTGTCCAGTACCACATGAAGACTGGAGAAGTTACTTTTTCTCAAAATTCCGTGCTCATGTACAAGGGTGTCGGTGTCCAGCATACACAGAAGAGGAAAGTATAAATAGATTTATGGCCTTTGGATACAGCTTACCAAACTTCTTTCACATTGATTTGCACTCTTCAGACAGATCCAGATGTTCTGGAAAGCTTAACTTATATCTTGTGAAATGGTGAACTATGATGCGATGGGCCAATCATCAGGAGATCAGATGTCTTTTTTGTGATTGTTTAATTTTTTTTATGTCTTTAGGCAAGAAAGTCTGACTAGGCTTTGTCAGGAAAAAATTAGAATGATGATACTAGCACTACTTATTTTTCAAGCTTGTTACAGGATGAAATGAAACAAATGTGTTTCATACCCTGATATTATACCACGAGTAAGTCTCATTGCTTGCAAAAGGCTATAATGTTCTCAAACTTTAGATTGTGGCTAAGAATCACTTGGTGCTTGCTAAGGAAGTCTATTTCCAGCCATCCAAAAATAAAGCACCAAAATCTGCATACCTTTCCCACTCCTAGAAATTCTAGATAAAATAAAAACAAAATCACTCTTAATGAAGGACTGGAGTCCTGAACAATAAAGGAACGTTCCTGTAGCTGGAAACTGTGGTGGAGAGCAGCGATGTAGAGATATAAAATGTTAAGACCATCCTGCTCAGGGGGATAAGCAGAGTCTTGCATTTGAGGTTATAAGAGAATATGTGGTAAGGGCTGAAGGTGACCTTGGTGGGGAATGGGAGATAGAATTGTGCAGACACCCAGCTCCTACTCCTAGATAGCTCTCATTCTTCTGTAGACTAGAGAAACGTGTACCATTGAATGAGGGAAGCAATCTACAGCTGGTTTGAACTCTACCAGTCTGACCTTTTGTGATGTCACATTCTCCATATTATCCACAAACACAGAAGCCCCGGAACTAACTCTGAGTACTTGGATTAGTGGGATCTGAAGTCTGGAGGAAAAAGGCCAAGATATGTTTCCTTTAAAGGGTTCCATTTCCACCAGTGTCTCTGGGTTCCAGCTATAAAGCCTGGTTATCGTTTGTCCTCTTCTCAAACCCACCTTTAACAAGCTCTGGCAGAAATACAATCCTCCAATCACTGCAAAAGTGAAGGCTATAGAAAGGAAATATGCTCAAATGTATGAAAAACCCTGATTCTCTTGTCCTACCTTTATTCCAGCAAATCAAAAGAGTTGAGGATGCAGAATCAGGAATATTTTTCTTTATTCTTTTTTGAGACATTATTTCACTATGTAGCTCTGGCTATCCTGGAACTCATCTTGCAGAACACCTAGGCTACCCTCTAATACGCAGAAATGCACATGTCTCTGCGTCCTGAGTGCTGGGCATGTACTACCGTGCCTGGCCAGGGATCTTTAGCCCACTCAGGGTAGGGATTAAGATTCAGAGGCTCCTAGAGGACCATTGGGAGATTCAGCTTTGCCATTTTCTCAAAACTAGTTCAAAATTTGGTCACTGTTGGTTTTATCTGCGTAACAGTAGGTTGAGCCCATTGATTAAGCGGATAACTTCTAACGGGGGTTTTCTTTTCTTTCCCCATGACTATTTTGGCTTCGTATGTTTTCTGATTTGAACTGAAAAGGAAGTGGCTTGGGTTTTTTGGTCTGTTCTGGATGGAAAAAGAAGCAAAGCCGAGCAACCCTCTTCCTACCTCCTCCACCACCAGGAGCAACACTTTGGAACTAACATGGAGGTTGGGTTAGGAAATGGAGCTGGCATTCTCTTCCCTTCTCTGCTACCTGCTTCAGTGGCCTCCGCAGTGGATGGCATCTGAATCCTGTGAGGTTGAAGAGTCCCCCTCATCTTGTTAACTCACGGAAGTCAGCATGGCTCATACTGGGGCCTGGACAGAGATGGTGACTGTCTGTGCTGTCTGTCTTTCTTTATTGGAAACCTGTAGTCACTGCTCCAGAAGGATTTTGCCCTTTCGAGGAGTGGCAGGGAAGTGGCAAGGATTAGATAAGGGTCACAAGGTGACAACCCCTGGGAATCTTTCAGCCTTGGTTTTCCATCTTCCCTTTCTTTGGTGCCATTTTTTTTTCCTTTTGTATTGAACTGATCATGAGACGGGCTTGCTTTTGAAAAGCCCATGTAGGAAAGAGTTGTTTTTCCTGTCTTTGAGCTGTTCAGCCATCTGTCCCCGTTTCTTCCTGGTTTCCTGTTATTTCCATTCTGCCTTTTATAAAGATTAACATGCGGAGCAACCACATATTCTATTAAGCTTGTCTCCTCACTACTTTATCTCATTAACTGCTTGATCACTGTGAGTAAAAATAATCTTCCATTAAGTCACAACTTCAAACGTGCCTGAGACTTAGATCAAGTAAGCCTTCAACAGCTTAGAAAAAATAAAGAACTCTTTAAATCTGAGAGGTTCACTTCAAAGGCAAACCGATGGTGTTCTCAGCCCAACCGACAGGTAAATAGTCATTTGTAACTAAAGATACTTTAGCTGGAGCTTGTGGTTATTCTTAACTTCTTCTCTAGTTAAAGCAGTTTAGAGCTTGGCCTTGAGAGGCGTTGGCCAGCACAACATCCCACACATCGGTGAGTTGTATCCCTAAGCAAATACCCAGCTTTCTGCTCTGTTTCACCCCTAGCCATTCTTTTATTTTCTGCATCCACATACTCTTCTCATCAATATACACAATTTGCAAAAAATAGTCAATAGTCAAGTAGTGTGTGTTTGGACGCTTTACTGGCCTATCCTTTGGTTACCCAGGTAACTCTCCTTCTCTGTGTTGGTGAGATTTTCCTCACTATAGCAAATAGTTGAGATACTCAATTTCTAAAGGAGAAAGTCTTATTCTTTTGATTCATGGTTTTGGAGGGTTTAGTGTATGATCGGGCAGACCCATTGCTGGGACAGGGTGGGATATCATGTTGGAGGCCTGTGTCATAATGGCATAGTGATGTTGACACTGCTCATCTTAGGACATAAGAGGAAAAGAAAGGTGCCTGGGTCCTACTGTTTTTGAGGTTGTGATGCCAATGACTTGAATACTTCCAATAAGTCACCACCTCCTAAGTTTCCACCATTTCCTCATAGGCTTGCACTAGTGAACAAGACTTGGGTCTATGGGGAATATTTAAGATCCAAACTATGAGATTCTTCTTTCATGTCTCACTTTAGAGCTACTTGATTTGGGAAACTCTCCTGACTTCCTCGACTTATCTGTTTCCCAAAAAAGGTTTTCTGAGTTTAGTGGAATTCTTATAGCCATATTTTTAGGACTGTAAAATATTCCATTGTGTAGTAGGAGGCTGCTTGTTCGTTCCTGGCAGCCCAGACACCTGAAATAACCACACAGAAACTGTATTAATTAAAATCACTGCTTGGCCAATAGTTTAAGTGTATTTCTGGCTCACTCATATCTTAAATTAATCCATTTCTATTATTTTATATTTTACCAAGAGGCTCATGGCCTACCAGCAAGGTTCCAGCTGGCAGCTCACGCCTTTCCCCTCTTGTGGCTCCATGACGTCTCGTGACTCTGCCTTCTTCTTCCCAACATTCAGGTTAGTTTTCCCCACCTAGCTCTGTTCTGCCTTGCTATAGGCCCAAAGCAACTTTTTTATTCATTAACTAATAAAAGCAACACATATACAGAAGGACTTCCCACATCATCCTTGTAATATTGTAAACAATTGTATGGTCATTGTTATGGTTTGAATGCCAAATGTCCACCATAGGCTGATATGTTTGAACACTTGGTCGCTGTTGGTGGGGCTATTTTGGGAGGTTGAAGAACCTTAAGGAGGTGGGGCCCGGAAGGAGGAGAACTGTTGCTGGGATTTGGGTCTTGTAGGTTTGCAGTTTGATCTTACTTTTAGACTGAGCGCTGTGCTTTTTCTGGTCTGTTAAGATGCGAATCAACCACAAAGCAAACTCCTACCACTATAGACCAAGCATTTAGCAGTCATGCTTTCCCATCGTGATGCTCCAAACCCTCTAAACCGTGGGTTTAACCAAATCTTCCCATTCTTTTTTTTTTTTTTTTTTTTCGAGACAGGGTTTCTCTGTGGCTTTGGAGCCTGTAGACCAGGCTGGTCTCGAACTCACAGAGATCCGCCCGCCTCTGCCTCCCGAGTGCTGGGATTAAAGGCGTGCGCCACCACCGCCCGGCTTCCCCTTCTTAAATTGCTTCTGTCAGTGCTGCGTCAAGTGACAAGAAAAGTAACGAATGAAGTCAGTCATTGTTTAATGTTGCAGCTATTTCAGTGAGCACCTTGAAATGAAACAGCTTTCTCACATCTTTGCCTCTTTGGGGAAGTTCCTAGGAGGAGAGTCAATAGATAATATACGGCAATCTTTTAGATGCTCCCTGAATTTCACAAAGGTACCAATTATTGCTGAGTTTGTAGCAGTAGACGAAGGTGACAGTTTTCCCACGTCACAAGTGAAGTTGTCACAGTTTGTTTTTTCATCAGTCTCTTTGGGTTTCTTTGCCTGTAAATTACTGTTACTAATAGTTCCCATCCCCTTTTTACTTGAAGACATGTCTTTCAGTATTTGTAATAATTCTGTAATTAAGGGTTGTTTTCAATCATTTCATGTAAATATAAATGTATGTTTCTAGTTGTAGACCTACATTTTTTTAAAAATTCAACTGTTACATCTTGTATTTTTATGAATAAAAATTCTTTATCTTTTCCCCCTGTTCTTTGCCATTTATTTATTTATTGCCTATTCCAGACAGGCATTCTTTATAAAGCTCTGGTTCTCCTGTAACTTGCTCTATAATGAGGCTGGCCTTAAACTCAGAGATCTGCCTGGCTTTGCTTCCTGACTGCTAGAATGAAAGGCATACACCACCATTGACCAACTCTCTTTTATATTTATAGAGATAAATATAAATATAAATCCTAAGATTGTAGAAATAATGGTTCAGAGAAAACAAGGAGAGTATGTCTACTATATATACAGAGTAAAACAATTAGATTAGTCTATAGCATATGCTCATGAATCATCAAATTCAGAGAGGGATGAAAGCTACTTTCATATAATACCTTGCTTTAAAACATATTTTAAATCAAAATTAAAAGATATAAAAGAATTAGGAGGCTGGAGAGATGGCTCAGAGGTTAGGAACTTCTCTTCCAGAGGACCCAGGTTCAATTCCCAGCACTACTGGGGTAGCTCACAGCTGTATGTTACTCCAATTCCAAGGGATCCAACACCCTCACACAGAAGGCAAAACAACTCATATAAAATAAAAATAAATTATTAGAAAAAGTTATAAAAGAATTAGAAGAAATTACTCAGTACATAATAGAAAAAGATATAAAAGAATTGAAAGAAAATACTCAGTACATATATGTATATGAGTTAGTGTGTATATAGTTATGAGACTGACCACTCTGCATTGGACAAGCAATGTTATATATGTAACAATAAAAAATTAAAGAAAGAACTGTCAGTGGTGGCACATGTCTTTAATTTCAGCACTTGGGAGGCAGAGACAGGTAGATCTCTGTGAGTTTGAGGCCAGTCTGGTCTAAAAGAGCTAGTTCAAGGATAGTCAGGGCTACACAGAGAAACCCTGCCTCAAATAAACAAGCAAACAAACAAAATCAAAGAAAGGTGCTATCAGCTTGAGAGAGTGGGAGACTCTCGAAGGTGTTTGAGGAAGGGTGACTGGGAGAGACTGGATGGAGGGAAAAGGCAGAAAGCAGTATAGTTCTGTTTTAATTAAAATATATTGAAATGAAAATAAGAATTGCTATGACTGATAAAAATTCCTGTTTACAGTTTTGGATAGATTTTTTTTTTAATCAGAAATTTCTCAAGTGGCTTGGTGTTGAGTGGGAGATTTAAATTCTTGGTCTCTGAACTTTATCTTATTTCTAAATGTCATAACAATGCTTCTGTGACTGAAAAGGCAATAATTAGTGTGGCAAAGAGATAAGAACTGGCTTGAATTTAGAAGGGCAGTGTCCAGACTTGGTTTCATTTCATCCCATAATTGTCCCCACCTGCAAAATGGATAGCAAAATCCTTGCACTGTCTACTTCAGAGAGCTGTTTTGAAGGAGAAACCAAGTAGTGCCTAACATAAGTATTTGTGAAGACTGCCATTGTCTTAGTTTGCTTTCTTCTTGTTTTAGTAAACATCACAACCAAGGGCAACTTGGAAGAGGAATGGGCTTATTTGGTTTATATTTCCAAATCACAATCTAACATTGAGGGAAGTCAAGCAGGAACTGAAGCAGAAGCCATGGAGGATGCTGCGTTCTGTCTAACTCATGTTCAGATAGTTTCCTTAGGGACGCCTAGGGAATGGCATTGCCTGCAGTGGCCTGGGCTGTCCCACACCAATCATCAGATGACCCCAGGTGATGCCATGCTGACATAAAAACTCATCAGCACAGCTCTTTACACAATGTCAGCCCCTTCCAATTTCTCTTTCAGAACTTTCTTTCTTTCTTTCTTTCTTTCTTTCTTTCTTTCTTTCTTTCTTTCATTCTTTCTTTCTTTTTCAAAAGAACATTATTGTTTCTGGATTTATTCTGAGAAGGGCTAGCACAAAGCAATAGCTTTGCTTAATAGGTTATATATTTCGATCATTAAGGGCCTTGACTCTGGACTTCTAATGAGTTTAGCTTGAATAAGTTTCTGTCACTCATATTATTGTGATCTTGGGAAAATTATTTAATTCCTTTGTGTTTCAATTTTCCCATCTTTGGAGAGAAAAAAATAATAACTACGTCAATAATCAGGGCTCTTTGGTTATATCAACAACTTTTGCTAAAGCAGAAGAGAGTAAAGTAGCTAAGACCTCACTGTATATATATATATTGATGTTCTTTCTCAAGAGTAGTTAGGATGGGGACTATCCAGAGACTCACATTGTGATCTGGTCCCTTTCTTTGATTTGCTTCTTTTAGGCTCAATCATTTACTGCAAACAGGGATTTTGCTTATATTGGGTGTAATGGCATTTTATTACCACTAGGTTCTCTAATTTAAAATTAAATACTTCATTGACTTAAGGAAATCAATGTGTGAGGTTGAAGAGGTGGCTTAGTGGTTACGAGTGCTTACTGCTGTTTCAGGAGTCTTAGTATCCATGTTGGGCAGCTCACAACCATCTGTAACTCTTGCTCCAGGGGATCTGATGTCTTCTTCTGCCTTCTGTGGGCACCAGAATACACACCAGAATGCCCACACATATGAAGGCATACACATGCACACAGAAACACACACAAAATCATGATGCTTTACCTAATATTATAGACTCTGGGTTTGATTCTCAGAATTGAAAAAAATAAAACTTATGATGAAATGATAGAATTGATTGTATCCAGGTCATATCACTGCTCTGGACCTGTAGTGCCGTGAAGCGTATTGGTTATTTAAACCTAAGCATGTTGCCCAGTCCTGAACACACGGCACTAGGACTGTCTCTCATAACACTGTTACATGACTGAAGAATGGGAGCAGTGGCTTCCCAGAGGAATGGGTGGTGCAAGCTGCATTCATGGTCCAAAATAGCTGATGCCGAGTATTTTTTTTGGTGCCTTTTCCAGATATAGTCTTAAGTATTAAACTTTTTAGGAAGAAAAAGAAAAAAAAAGCTAGGCTCTTTTATTTATAGGATGGTGTTTGTTCCTAGGTATATCACAGAGTCTCCTTCAGAAGTGCAGTAGTTAAACAGTCTCTGAAGCAGTTTATTGTAAACATCAAGGAAAGATCTCCAGCAGGCCACCCCATAAGAGGATTAGGGAGAGGACGGAAGCTCCTTTCTTCTCACCTGGAGCTATTCATGATAAATGCTCACTTCGGCGGAGGAAGCTGCAGGAGCACCATCTTGAGTCCCTGACCTCTCTTCCCGGCAGAGGATGCATCTTGAATATGATAGAAGTGACATAAGGCAGAGACTCCTTTGTGCTCCTTCCATTGGTTAGTCTGATGTTTGCAGACGTTCATTTTTCTTCCCGGCGAGGACTTAGGTTTGTGTTCCTTTGGACTTTTCCTTTCAAGTTGTCTTTAGTGACAGAGGTGGCGCTCAATATTAACATATAGAAAATGGAGTTAAGTTTAGTTTTTGTGTCTGTGTTACATTGTTGAGACTGAAAAACGGGGCGGGGGGTGTCTGAACCTTTTGACTAGACTCATGAGAACACTTTTCTTATAAGCACCATCAACATTGGGTTGAGCCTTCCAACTGACATCCATCATCACAGCAAGCAGGCAAACCTCTTGCAATACAACCAATTACTCTCTCTTTAAAGCCAGGCATCCAGAGACATAACAAATCATATGCAACAGGATATATTTTGGGGGTAATTTTACTTAATTATAAACAACATCTTGATGTACTTGCCTCTTGAGCCTCTGTGAGGAAGAGTTTAAGTGAATAAACAGTTGCTGCATTTCATGATGGGATTTTAATTTCTCCACCTTGGCTGCTTAAGGACGACAGCCTAATCCGATATCATTGAAAATATGAAATATGCCTGTATTTCCACAATCACCGAGAATTCAAATTGGATAGTAGACTCAGATAGAGCTAATGGAACCTTAACCGAGCTGGAGCCGTGGGGATTTGTGAGGACACATAGAAAATTCAGTCGGGGGTGGTGGTGGTGGTGGTGGTGGTGGTGGTGGGTCTGTTTAAGAAAGCCTCTGTCCTAACAACGGTACTTGAGTTTAGGTCAAAGAGGGATAGGATGAGAAAGAGAAATAAGGGAGATTTCAGATTTAAGAAAACAATGATACCTTTTAACTTCTCCATCACTTCGATTTCAAAAGAGGAAAACTATTCTGCATATTGCTTAGGGCATCTTCTGGTTATTCTTGAGACAGGTGGACTAACAGAGTCACCCATCAAAGGGGAGAACAGAAAACAGCATCCACCATATAACACTGAATGCGTTTGTTTGCTACTTACTATGCTTTTTTTTTTTCTTTCTTGCAGCTGGCTTCTCTTCCCCCATTTCTGTCATTTGGCTGCTTTAGTTGTAGACGTGACTTTTATTTTCTCTTTTCCAGATGGAGATGTTTAGGGTCAGTTCTGCCAGCAACCCAGTACAGTGAATAACCAAGCCTGCATAACGCTGTGGTACCCTGAGCCCCCAACTCATTTTTGAGGTTGGTACATCTCTGAGGCTGAAGTGCATGCACATAACACTCCTCTGATGCTATTCAGGGAAGACAGATGTGGGCATAGAATCTGTTGCTATTGGAGACTTTTCTGCTCAGGCAGAACGAGGCACTGTAGCTGAAACTTGAATTTTAGTATGAAAGATGATTGTTACTGCTCTAGTGCCACTGATTAAGGTCAGCCTCAGATATTGCTTGGGAACAATTAGGATGGCTTTCAAAATCTATTTTTTTCACCCTGACTTGAAAGTCAGGGTTTACCAGGAATAAATGTAGTATATTTAGTACTGACTGTATCAGTTATCGTAAAATAACCACCATTTATTACTTATACTTTTGCTATTGGGCACAGCTCAGCTGGGGTGGCTCATCTCTATGTTTCACGTGATGCAGGCTGAACTCCCTGATATATCTACGGTCAGCAGCCTGGTTGTTAACTTAGCAACTGCCTCGAGCTCGAGGCCAGTGAGGCATGGATCTCTTCCCATGGCTCCTGAAGAGGATACTCTGTGTTTCTTATATTATAGCAATAATTTCCCAACTCTATCACAGTGTCCGACCATCGTAGGAAATATTTCACCCCTTTGCCCAGCTCATTTCTAGGAGATGTTACAAATGTTCTCAGCTATGATCCTTCTCTCGAAATTATGCTGCTCTGCCAGCTGCCGCCGCTGTTGCTGCTGTTGCCACCGTTGCTGGTCAGCCAAGGTGCTCCAACACCTCTGACTGCATCCTTGCTTTGGGCCAGTACTCTAGACCTTCACGACTCTTACAAAGAGGTGGGAACACTGCTACTTTCCCATTAGATGTGCCCCACGCAGAATTGTTGGCATCCTCATTTTTATTCCCTCTCTGTTGTCCGTCATGTGTTCATGAAGGCTGGATGACAATAGAATGGATTTGACAAAAAGGTGGGAAGGAACTTACTCTACTAATAGTCATTTGATGGCGTCTCTTATGCTCTCTTACCTCCGCGTTTATGGTGAATTCCTCGCAAACTCCTAAAATGTCTCTCAAAGGCTCTTGCATGGAGAGCTTACGGGTAGCTTTTGGGTCTGTGAATAGTGATCGTATTTCAAGGGCCCTGACCTAACCATCTAATTAATTTCTCAACAAATTAACAATATGATGCTGCTATGAGAAGGTGATGAAAGGTAGGAGAAGCAGCTTTGCTAGAAGAAGGAGGTGGCTGGGGCTGTGCCCTGGTCCTGTGGAGACCTTCCTCTGCACCCTGTTTACCATAAGGCTGGCTGCCTTGCTCCATCACAACCTCTCTGCCGTGATGGGCCCAAACATCTGGCCCAGTAGCAAACCAGATCCTTCTCTGCTTTAGTTATTTTCTCAGCTATTCTGTGGCCGCCGTGAGGAGCAGAACACAGTTAGATGGAGTCCAGAACTGGTTCAAGTGTCCCATGAGGGCTCTGCTTCACTCCCATTCCCCTCTTAGACCAGTGCCACAGTTGACGTGAAATTCCACCTTAAAAGCGAAGCGACTAAGCAAAAGGAAGGCTACTGGGTTGACCTGATGAAGGCAGTGGCTGGGGCTAGTTTAGCTCTGTTCAGTCCCTTCCTCAGCTGACTAATCCTGCCCACCCTAAGAAATCCAAGCCATCCTAAGCCATCCTGCGGGGTGGGGGGAGGTAGCCGCCCAGTTACTCCATATGGTGTTCTGCTCTTTCTCACCCTTTTAATTTGGCTCATTGTTCAATCTTAATTTGCAATTGTCACAGCTGCGATTACATTCCTCACATTCCACCAACTCCACAAACCCTTGAATCTGAACCCTTGGCGGCTTTAATTTTATTTTTGTTGAGAAAGGTTATATTGTCACAATGGTTAAAGCTAGCACTTCAATAAGGGAAAACATTTTTTTTCTTGGGTGAAAAATGTAATTCTAATTTAGTATTAAGCCTCAGATCGGGCCGAAACCGTGGAACCTCAAGAGCAGGGGAGTTGACAACTCAGCCATAATCAAGCTAACTGAATTGGACGGAGCAATGTGAGACATAATTAGCAATTCCGTTGAGCGAGCTGTCTCCTGAAAAACTTAAAATACCTTCCCTGCCTCATGCATATTCAGTGCCTCATTTGCTATTGTTTTTATCCAACAGGTTGAAATTCAAAAGGGGAAAATTCCGAGTTGTCTGTCTCACTTTTATCCCCCCCCCCCCCCACTCCACAGCAGCCCTCTCTCCCCACAGCCAGTCCCGTTTCAATACCATGGGTCACTCCCATGCCAACTGCACATTGACAAATACAAAATACTTTGAGCCCATTTTTCTCCCTTTTGTTTGCACCTCTGTCACCCCTTCCTCTCAATTAGATACACCGAGCAGGTAGGCTTGCCCTGGGGAATTATGATCGCTTGATTGTTGTGGTCAGGCTTCTGAAGGCAGGGAGCTGGAGTGGGGAATTCTATCTTCCACATGGTTGCTGGGTCAGGAGGAGGTTCACGCTGAACTGGAGATTGATTGATGATCCCAGGCTCTCCCTCCTGATCTCTGTCTACCCTGGTGGCTTCGGCTTTCACTCTCTTTGATGGTCCAGACCACTGGGCTGCTGTCTGTGAGTGTGCAATGAGACCTCAGAGGTAATGACGGGGGAGGGGAGAAAATCAACTACTTTCCCATGTGTTCATGGTGTCATTGGCTAGCTGAGCTTCAGAGGTCTGTACTTATTAGCCAGTTTGAGTGGCTATAACAAACCACTGTGGATTGGGTAGCTTAAAGGACAGAAATGTAGTTCTCATAGTTCTGGAGTCTTAGACATCCAAGATCTAGGCACTGGCGGATCTGGTGTCTCAGGGTTTGTGTGTCCTCATCTGCAGATGGTACCGTCCTACTGAATCCTCAAGTGAAGGAGTAGAGGGAAGAAGGTGAAGTCCTCTCTGTGTGTCTGTCTCCATCTCTCTCTGTCTCTGCTTTGTCTACTTCTCTCTGTCTCTCTGTCTGACTGTCTGTCTATCTCTTTCTCCCCCTCTGGTTCCAGGGATTAAATGCAGGGTCATATAAGTGCGGGGCATGTGTTTTCTCCCACTAAATCTAACCTCTAGCCCTCATATCTGTCCTTGGAAGGATACGAGTCCCATTTATGAAGGCACCGAAGTCATGATCTAATCCCTTTCCAAAGGCCCTGTCTCTTAATAAGTTACATTGATGGTTATGGTTTCTATGTGTGAATCTAGAGAAAGGAATCACAAACATTCAGTTCATAACACTGACTTAGTTCCCTTATCACTTCCTAGTGCGTCATCAATTAAGATCATAATCTTGTGTTTGGATAGTGTTATACGAATTGGATAAGACAATGGCTAGGGAAAATCTAGGTAGAAGACATTGTTAATCATAATATGATTAACATAAATACATATATATATGTGTATACATAATATAAATCACATAATTATGATTTTTTAATACTTATTTTGTCTCACCCTAATCTTCATTTTACTTGCCATGTGACATCAGGAAATATGAAGTGGGCTAAACTGTCAATAAAAACACATTGCTTTCAACTTCTTTCGTAGAAAATTCCCTTTTTAAAAGACACATTCTACCAATTAAGAAGTGCTGAGTTAAGTTTTATCACCTCTCTTCTTTAACGTTACTAGCTAGTAGAGGTGACTGGCCGACGGCACAAAGCTCAGCTAAGTGAGAAATTAGATATATTTCTAATTCTAAATTCCTGGGAGCCTCATTGTATGTCTTCACTCAAAATGACCTTCTTTAGATTCTTGACTTTTCCTTTTGGGAAACGTTAGAATTAAAAAAAAAAAAACGACGAAACAAAACAAAAACGCACATTAACATTTTGGTCTGCCAGCTTGAATGCTGAAGGATTGATTTGCATATGTTATTTAAAAGTGGTCCGAGAATCAAGTTAAAGCATACTCAAGCACGTCAGTATTTTAGAGGGACCTGGAGTATATCTGATGAAATGAAACGATTGAGGAAGATAATTTTGATAGGGGTTGGAATGAAACAAAAGGAAGATGAAGATTGTCACTGATATCGGAGAAGTGAACTTGGGAACTTGCTGTGTTGTTAGGTTCACTTTTCCAGGGAAAGTTGATGTCTGAGTGTTCCCAGGGTGAGATGGAAATGACAGGATGAGAGCAACTGGGAGCGGGCACTCTGTCTCCTGGGAGTAGATCTTACTTACTAAAGGCATCCCTAGTACTCCCTGACTATCATCCGTCCTATCTCTAATTGCTTCTCGAGCAAAGAACTTACTTCTTTCAAAGTGTGAAATGTCTGTGCAGAAGACTCCCCTCACATGCTTGTTTTACGTGGCTTCGCACGGTTCCCAGACTCAGCCTACTCAAACTGTAAACCAGAAACAATGTCTTGGACATTGGATATAAAATGACAAGCAAGAACTCAACAACCTTTTTCTTCCTGCAGTGTTCTTCTGTTTCTTAATTTGATAAGATAAACCTGGGCCAGGACTTGGACCCTCTGTTCACACCAGGAGAAAGGGATTTCCAGCAAGGGGGAAGAGGAGCCTTCAAATGTGAATACTAAACTCTAACAGCAGGAGGGATGAAATGCTGGGTGAAGAAGACTGAATGACTTGGAAGTTGCTCATTTTTCATGCATAAAGTTCGGATTCTGAACATGTTCCAAAGCAAAATGTTTTTCACAAAGGTGGGGAGAGAGCTGGGGGTATTCCGGAAGTCATGTCTACTTTGACTGGACAACCTTGGTTAGGTCTTTCCAATGTCTTCCAGGCAGAAGTTTGATGATCTACAGCCTCCATAGAGAATGGAAGGAGCCACAATTGCAAGGAAAGGGTATGGAATAGTATGTAGCCATTTGAGGCTAGGTGAGGGAGAGGTTGGCATGCTGCTAACAGTGGAAAATACCAGCCTTTGCCTGCCTAAGCGAAAGTTCACAGTGTTTTGAAAGGAATTAATCTGATGTTTCTACTTTAACCACATAGAAGCTCAAGTCCTGAGAAGTCTCTGCAAAAAATACATTTTGTTGACAGGTTGTTGCACGGGGTATAACCTCCCACAAAAATCTTGTCTAAATCCCCAAGAATGGAGAAAATGAATGATATAGTATCAAAGTTGCAGTGGTGTTTGCTGCATGGCCTTCGAGTTTTTTGCTTCTTTTTTTCTCACACTTTTTTTTTAAGCAGTGAGTCTATTGAGAAATCTTATTAAAAATCACAAACTGAACAGCACACTTTTTTTTTCGAACCAGAAACAGATTTTAAATGACAAAAAAAACCCTCCTTTAATCTTTTTGTAACATCTTGACAGTTGTGCCAGAAGATGTCTGCTTCTGCCTTCAAAATATAATTGCTTTTGGTCTGAAATAATTCATCTCCCCACTCTTTTTCCTCTTCTAGAAAACCTTGCCCTTTCAGCTGGATATTTTTTCTTAATTTCATGGCTCCTTTTTTTGGAGGGCGATGGGAAGGGTTGGGGAAACTGGGAGGCTAAGGAGATCAGGCAGCATGTCAAGGCACACACACTTTGTAAAGGGGTGATAGAGTTTCATCAATAAGGCAAAGAGCAAATAATGTGTGTATTTTGTCATGAAAATGAGGCGAACACCACAGTTTTGAGATATCTGAAATCTCCAAAGGTAATTGACCTTTGAGATCTACCAGAATATGTTTCTATCTGTTTAGTTGTCAGTAACTCAAGCACTCCTATCATTTTTTAAACTATTTTAAAAATGAAGTCTTGAAGATTCCAAATCTTGTGTTTTCTCTAAAGTATCACTCTCTCTCTATAGGAATGAATGTCATCAGCCTTCCATAAAATCGGCATTCATGCACTTTCTATGATGAAACACTTTCGGTCAATAATACACATCTTTTAGGAATAAAAGCAGGGGACATGGACAAGACAAGGGATTGTCCACGGAGGGTCTTTGGGTTTAGTCATCAGTGACAACCCATTACTACAAAATGGTATGGTTCCATTCTTCTAATATATAATTGTATGCCTTTCATCACAAAGCAAGGAGATGAAAGATAGAAAAGAGAAAAAGAATATGAAAGAATGAGTTGCTATGCATTAGTATTTCTATAACTGTTCTGAACAACTGTTCTGAACTCTTTACAAAGCCATGGAATCACCCTGTACTTCTGTTTCAAATTCCATTCCCCCTTTCTAGGAATACTCCTTGAATTTCCTTTAAAAATATTATTAGGTTTGGTATTTGTGAAAATACCAAATTGGTATCTTAAGACTAGATATCATCTAATTTTAGTCTCAGGATAACTCTGCAAGGTTGGAAGTAGCATCCTCTACAGATAAGGTGACCAAGAGTTAGAGAGTAGGGGAGAGTTACAAACTGAACACTTGCCTGTCGGGCTCTAAATCTATCTATGCTCTTTCTATAACATGACTTCTTAAGAGCTAACATTTACTGAATTCTATAATCAAGTGCTATATCAAGACCATTTATTAAGGAATTCTAAACTGGAATTGGCATAGAAATTGAAGGCAGGTTGGGCATAGTGGCACATGCTTGTAAACCCAGCACCTGGGTCCCTGAAGCAGACAGATTGTGAGTTTTCTCGGTGTGGTGGTGCACATCTTTAATCCTAGCACAGAGGAGGCAGAGGCAGGTGGATCTCTATGTGTTCAAGGTCAGTCTGGTCTACATAGTGAGACCCTGTCAAAAAAATATTGTAAGTTGGAGGTCGGCATAACCTACATAATCTCTCAATCTCTCTCTCAATCTCTCTCTCTCTCTCTCTCTCTCTCTCTCTCTCTCTCTCTCTCTCTCTC
>NW_004949245.1:309989-311883 GCF_000317375.1 Microtus ochrogaster | reverse complement strand
ACACACACACACACACACACAGAGAGAGAGAGAGAGAGAGAGAGAGAGAGAGAGAGAGAGAGAGAGAGAGAGAGAGAGAGAGACCCCAGGAACAAAAGAGCTGAAGACTCAGCTTCCTAAAATACAGCGATGAGTGATTTTGTGCTCCTGTCAACACTGAATGAGAAATGGTGCTGGGATTGATTGTTAATGTCTGTCATGGGAACATGATGTTGTAGCTTTGCCAATTATTCATAGTGGTTATGACTCATAGAGTAATTTAATAACAGGAAAAAGGTGATATGAATTTATGAGTCATGGCCTGATGAAAGCCCTGAATCAGCAACATATTTAACAGTGGTGTCTTGAGGAACTTACCCTACCTGACTTGCATTTTATTCTAATGGGGATAGTAGTGGATATTTTGTGGTTCTGTGAAACTTTAGTGAGATAATGTATTTATAGTGCAGCATTCAGTTTTTAAATATTTATTTATTTACGTTTTTGAGACAGGTTCTTTCTAATGTGGTCCTTGCTGTCCTTGAATTGTTATGTGGGCCTGAGACTTACAGAAATCCACCAAGGCTGCCTGGTTGTAACACAGCATTTATTTCTTGTCAAACACGATCTTTGGGAAGTATTAGAGTGTTTACTGTCTTCAGGAAGTATTGGAGTGCTTACTATCTTCTAATTTTTCTTCCTCTTGGTTTAACTCTCCAAAGATATAGATGGGCTGTTTTTCACAGCAAAAGAAGATAATAGTTTCAATATGTTTCCCCGACAGTTTCTTTTCCTCAACATTAGAGATGTTGATTTGGCTAATTGTTTTAGTCAAGAATGAACACCAGACGTTGAGCAAATGACTCTGGAGAGAAGTCGCTGACCTCACCGCTGATCACGGCTTGATACAGTTAACAAAAATCGGGGTGAGTGTAAGACATCTAAGGTGTTGCAGCAGGGTGTGGGGCAGAGAAAACCCTAATGCCTGCGGTTTGGCGAAAGATGATAATGCTTTTACAGACACAATTTCTCTGTCTAAGCTGCTGTCCTGAGTGATAAGAGGAACATGACAGAGATTGGGGGAAGGGTGGGAGCTGAGAAATGAAGCCACAAGCTGCTGTTGCTTGTCCCAGTTCCATTAACATCACACAGTCAAGTGCTCCGGTATAGTGAGTGTACTTCGCTAGCTTGTAATTGCCCTGTGCTTCAGTCAAGAGATGGGTAATTGCTCCTATGGGCCATGGATTTCCTGCTAGCTGCATCTGATTGAAACCAGTCATTTATTGTGTTTAAAAACCCCAGACTCGCTGCAGTGTTTACAGATAAACCTTCTGTGCAACAGTCATTCACTCTACCCAGTCATCCATATATTAAAACTATTACAGACTGCTCCTTCCTTTTTTCTTAAAGACGGAACAACTGTTCTTTTTAGTTTGATTGAATTCCAGGACGTGGTATTGAGGCAGTGACTCTTTTGTATGTTGTATTTTAAACAAAGCTGCATGTTTCTGGATTTAAGCCCTGTACTGGAGATATTTGTTGATGGCAATACTACTATAGTTCTAGATAGGCATTTTTGCAAATAGAGCTATGAGTCTTTCATTCCTGCTTTTATCCTTGGAATGTCATGAAAGCGGTCTGTTTACTGTTCAGCTCAAAGAGGACTATGTATTTTCAGGTTTTAATGACATCTGTATCTTCATTGCATAGAGTATATAATGTATATGCTCCACACAGCTGTTGACTCTATTTCTTAAAATTTATTTATTTAAGATTTCTGCCTCCTCCCCGCCACCGCCTCCCATTTCCCTCCCCCTCCCCCGATCAAGTGTCCCTCCCTCATCAGCTTGAAGAGCAATCAGGGTTCCCTGACCTGTGGGAAGTCCAAGGACCACCCACCTCCATCCAGGTCTAG
>NW_004949245.1:292910-309544 GCF_000317375.1 Microtus ochrogaster | reverse complement strand
GAGTGAGTACATTCCATGTTCCTCTTTTTGGGTCTGGCTTACCTCACTCAGGATAGTGTTTTCTATTTCCATCCATTTGTATGCAAAATTCAAGAAGTCTGACTCTCTCTAGATATACGCAGATTTCTTGGGTTTCCATTCCTCCACCAATGCAGTCCTATGAAAGTAACGATTTAGGACTTCAAGAGAAGTTGGATATTTAACCATAATCCAAACCTGTTTAGCAGCTCTTGAGACTTTGGATAGATTTAGTGCAACTTCTCCTTTATGAATAGTGACATTGATACTGTATTCTACTTGCTCCCTTGATTCCGATGCAAGAACCAAGAAACACTCAGGGATAAACTAGTTGGGGATAAATGACTAAGGATAAAATATCAGTGCCCTGGAGTTTTGAAATCAGAAGCTGTCAATCTTTACCATATCTCCCCTTTTAACTTCCCTGCTAGACCTGAACACATGGTTGGAATTCGTGAGTAATCTATGTTCTCTTTTTAGGAAAGCATAGGATCATTTGGTAGTCTTGACATTTATGTACAGTGTCTGGTGTGATTGGCAGAAAAAAAAATAATGAATACATTTTCTTTTTCAGCCAAGTGAGTGTGAGTGATTTTCATTATTGGGGTCAAATTAGTTTGTTCAAATTAATAGAAGAAATGAGACTTATTTTCATTTTTCCCCCCCTAAAATGCTGAGGATGAAGCCAGAACTCTACATGCTGGATGAGCATTGTTATCCATGAGCCGTTTTAACTTCGCCGTTCTCTTCCCTTGCTTGCATCCTGTGTTCCCTACCTATGTGAAGTTGTTCATGTGAATTCTTCATGTTAACGCCAATCCTGAGTTCCCGGAACATCAGGCCAGGACCACTGATCTTCCTTCCACAAAGTAATGTTAAAATTAGTGTTTGGAGCAGAAGCTGTGTACAGCAGTTCTCCTAAAGCTAATCATTTTCAGTAGTACAAAGATCCATGGGTGTGGTCATTTTGTAGGCAGTTGATATCGATGCTGTGTGTCTGGGTGATTAAGAGCATTGAAACAGGACAAGAAGTAAAAATGGCACCTCTGTAATGACAGCGATAGGAGAAGCATTTCAAGAGATCCAAATTTAGTGACGATTTATGAAGCAACAGTTAAATTTGCAAGAATAATTGCTGACAAAAATTAAAGGGAAATACATGAATGAATCCTTCCCTAAAGAAGGAGTGGTTTGCTTATACTGAAACACTTATTTTTTTCTTGGTTCCCTGTGTGTGTTATTTATTTATTTATTAAAGATTTTTGCCTCCTCCCCGCCACCGCCTCCCAATTTCCCTTTCCCTACCCCAATCAAGTCCCCCTCCCTCATCAGCCCGAAGAGCAGTTAGGGTTCCCTGCTCTGTGGGAAGTCCAAGGACCTCCCACCTCCTTCCAGGTCTAGTAAGGTGAGCATCCAAACAGCCTAGGCTCCCACAAAGTCAGTACGTGCAGTAGGATCAAAACCCAGTGCCATTGCTGAAACACTTATTATTGCGCTTATGAGGCAGGTGCTTTCTTCTTACTTAAGGATAATGCAGAGGCTCTGGGAGGTTCAAGAACTTGGTCAAGAGCTTATAGGTGGAGCTGAGATTCTAACTCAGACTTGCCTTTTTCATGGGGTTGCCATTTTTATACCTGGTCCTTGATTTTTTTTCTTATGGTTTTAGATGAGGAAATTTCTTTCGTGCAGTTAAACACAATTTGATTGATCAACATCTAGCTTTCAGCTGAAATTTTAGGAACTTTTTTCATTAGTAATTAATTCAGCTAATATTTATTTTTGGCTCTCCCATGTGTCAGGCACCATAGCCTACTGAGAATAGAGAGATAAATAAAATGTTCTTTCCGTTCTTGGGAGGGTTTAGTTCAGGAAGCAGATATGCAAAAAAAAATCTTGATTTTTCTATGAGAACCATCTTAGATCTATATCCAAGTGTCAAGGGTGGGTGGGACAAAAGAATAAGCAATCAATATATTCTAGAAGAATCTGTGTTTAGCAGAGGCATCTTCAGATGCATGATGGCATGATAGTGTACACAGCAGTGCTGGTGACAATAGCAAGTGGCTTCTGAGTTCTTAGCATGTCTCTCAGAATGACCTCAACATTTCCAGTTGTTATTATTATTTTTTTTTTTACATACATGCCAGAGTTGAGGAAACACAGGCACAGGGAAGTTTCAGGAACTACTAGAGAGCAGAGCCAGGATGTTAATCCAAGTCAGATGTCTCCAGAGCCAGCTCCATTTTGTGATTGCTTCACTGAAGGCGTAGCATCCAAAGGTTTGATGTCCTAGGAAGATGGCAAGGTGGGGTTAAAGGGATGATAGGGAGTGTTTTGGAACAAGGCATTGACAAGTGCAAAGCAGAAATCTGAGAAATAACAAAGCATAAAGTGGGGCTTGTATAAA
Organism: Microtus ochrogaster; assembly: GCF_000317375.1. NCBI lineage: Eukaryota > Metazoa > Chordata > Mammalia > Rodentia > Cricetidae > Microtus > Microtus ochrogaster. Next base: position 307,119 of record NW_004949245.1, on the reverse strand, counting down.
ATATGTGGGCTCAGTTGTGACTTACATCCTGGGGTTTGTTGACAGAAGATCCCTAAGGTTGTGTCTAGACCAAGATGGACCTATGTGGACTTGATGTCAAAGTATATCCTTGGAATATTTTATATAAGAAAAGGGGATGTTCCTACTAGTTTTTACTAGTATGGTATACATATTGTTTTGGTTTGAGTGAGACTATCCTCTATAGACTCTGGCATCTGAACACTTGGTCTTTAGCTGGTGACTTTATTTGGGGAGGTTTAGGACATGCAACCTTGCTAGAGAAAATATGTTATTGGACGTAGTCCTTCAGAGCTAAAATCCTGCCCCTTGCCTTTGTCGTGGCACTGTCTTTAATCCCAACACCTGGGAGGCAGAAACAGGAGTATCTCTGTGAGTGTGAAGCATCCCTGGTCTACATACTGAATTCCAGGACAGCCAGAGCTACACAGTAAGACTGTATCTCAAAGAAACACACACACACACGCATACACACACACACACACACACACACACACACACACACACACACACACACACACAAGCAACCAGCCAAACAAAAAATTCCAATTCATTCTCACTGTTTCATGCTCACGACTCAAGACATAAATGCTCAGCTTTCTGCATCTGACACCAATGCCTGCTGCTTCCTTCCATGCTGTCCCTGACATTATCGACTCAAAGCTTCTGGAACTCTCTCTATTTATACATTGCCTTGATCATGGTGTTTTATTGCAGCATCAGTAAAGCAACTAATATACATATATTAGTTAATTTTTAGAAATCAGTTTTCAGCTTTGCTCTTTATTTCTTTTCCTGTTGCTGTGATAAAATAATCTGATAAAAGCAACTCAGGATGGAAAGGAGGAAAGACTCACAATCCATAAGAAAACCAGGGCAGCAGGAACTTGAAGCAGCTGGTCACACGGGGACTTAAAGTAAGAATGTGCACTGCTGCTCTGTTTTTGTTTTCCATTTATGCAGCTCAGGAACCCAGCCAGGGAACAGTGGCACCCATAATTGGCATATCTCCCTCCTCAAAGTACAAGACCAAGGTAATTCCCCATAGCCATGCCCAGAGGTCCGTCTTCCAGGTGATTCTAGATTCTGCAAAGTTTGACAACACTAACCACCATGGATATGAATAAAAGCCCTCAAAAGTGTTAATAAGCAGCGATTTGAAAACTCTAACTTTTTAATCACCTTGCTTTCTTCCTGCACTTTCGCTTCTGACAGTGTAATTACCTCTCTTCTTGGAATTGAAACCTCCAAAATGTTATATTCTCATTTATCCATGTTGGAGGCAGAATCGACATAAACACAATCACTCTTTTTGTTACCTAAACCAGAAATTCATTCTGGAGAACATCCCTATAAAATTACTTTTCCTCAAAGGACACCTTGTGAACGATTTGTGGGTCACAGATTTAGCTTTTAGGGTCGTAGAAGCCTGTTCCAACATTTCATAGACTATAACCCAAACTCCAGGCCTCAAGGTCCACAAAATGAGGCCTGCATTTTGGGGAGAGAGAACTGTTGATAAGAAGGCCTCTGGTTGATCATTTTGGATGCTGTCTTCTCAGATAGAGTAGCCAGCAGAGGGAAGTCACTAACCGGAAGACATAAATGTTACAGCACTCCTCATGGCTCCTGTTTTCTGCTTTAGATTGGCCAAGCATTGCTTGACACTGACAGCTGTTCTTTTTGACTAGCTTTGTGGTTCGCTGATAATACAATGATTTTTTTTTTTTAAATGTTGTGGGAGTTTATGTAATTGATGGGCCTGTGTACCACAGACTGGATATCTACTAGTAAAATGCTTCACCGTCTGGATATTTCATTTCTCTTTCTCCTCCACCTCATCGCTGATGTCAGGTATTTCAAAGCCTAAATGCAGAGTTGATGTGGTAATAAGACCTTTCCTTATCTTGTAAGGAAAAGATTTAGGTCAATCAGACTCACCCCGGGCTAACCTGCATTAGGCAATTCGACTTCTTGTTGACAAGCTCTCCAGTTTTAACCTAATACTTGTGTTGAAGTTTCTCTATATTTCTGAATGGAACGGCATCTCTACAGCCTTCAATTGACTGGCAGTTTGAACATAAATATCATGAACTTATTACCGAGAAAAAAATCAGTAATTAGCGTATTCTTCAGCAAAATAATCGATAAATGCCTACTAGTATAGGTTTGCTAGTTAATCACTTAATGCTTTAATCTGATTTAAGGAACTATAGGAGGCAGACAGAGAAAGAACCAAATGAAAAAAAATCTCATTAAGAGCAAAATACATATGATCCCATTTTTGAATTAAATTATATGTAATATTAGATGAACGCATTATGGAACAAACAAACTGAGTAATGACCTTTGTGTCACAAGGACTTTCAGTGGCATCATTCTCTGTCCTGGTGTGTATAATTTCCTGCATTTAGAAGTGTTTAAAAATCAAGCATAACTTGTTCCTACCGACACGATTCAAAATCTTCTAATGTCTGAGTGGGCAGAATGAGCAAATACTTTACACACGTATCGTTCAAAGAATGTTGTTCACTGTTAAGATGACACAGTCAAGGCTTATTTTTATTAGTTATCATCTTAAACTGAACTTGACTTCTATGAGAACTGATTATCTTAGATTTGTTTATTAGGGAATCCTGCTTGGCAAATCACTACTTTCAATCCTTAGTGACTCTGCAAGTATTAAAAGAAAATACATCCACTGACTCTGGAGAGAAGGCTCAGTGGTTAAGAGCACTAGCTTCACTTCCAGAGGACCTGGGATTCTGAGCACCCACGTGGTGACTCAGGATGATCTATAATTCTAGACCACCAACTATAACTCTATTCAGGGAATTTGATATGGTCTCTGGCCTCCATGAGTACAAGGTATGGACACAGTATATAAATATACACGTAGGCCAAAACATTCATACACATAAAATAAAATTAAAATTGAAAAAAGATACCTTCATTTTGGGGAATTGACATGTAAGTATATGCCTTTACTGACAGCATTTATTCACTTTTGATATTAGTCACAATCATCAATACACATATATTTCAGCACATTTCTTGTTACTTCCCCAGTATCTGTTAGAAGCGAATAGCATGCCAAACAGCATGATGGGTCTTCAACACTGATATTTATATGTAATACCTGTTCCCAGACGGTTATATCCTTGCTTTGGAAGGAAATCTGATGGAGATATTGAGTTTCATTGCTTATGTGTGTTTTTATTTATAGAAGAAAGATTGTAAATTGGTTACCCTTCACCACCATTACTCCTGAGAAGTGCTCTAAAACAAGATGTAATTGCTAGGCAAGGTTGTAGTGAATATTTTAACATAGAAATGTAGTTAATCATTAAGCATCCAGTTGGGTGTTGATTCAGCAGTAATTCTCCGTGAATATCCACAGTTGAGATTTTTTTTTCTTGTGAACTGTCTTGAGAGAATTTGGAAACTTATGAGTAAGCGTTTGTTTTTAAGGGCCTGATATGGGGAGGTACTTTAGGGTTTCTAGGAATTTTGTAATTCTAACCTATGTTTCTTTACAAAATAGCCTGCGAAAGAGGAGCTTGGAAGGAAATAAAACAATTTCTAAGCCCTGAAGTTGGCACAAGAAATTCAAAACTCATAGATTTCTCATTGGGGTGGTTAGGCATTCAGATGGTCCAGACTGGTTCTAGGCCATTTTGAGAGACAACTAGAAGGCATTGTGGATGCTACCTATCCTACAATCTTGGGCTGCCTCTTATTTGTGCTAGAAAATATATCTGTTGGAAAGAAAGAATCATGATACTCAAGAGTTAAGCATGGTTTGGTAGTAGCATTTTCTTGCGTGGGTTCTGTTTGCTAGAAGCAGGCAGAAGCATGGCCTTTTAAATAGAGATTTTCCTGATTTAGTGCTAGCAAAAAAAAAAAAAAAACTGTACTGTTTTGAAACTGCAGCTTCCTGGGCCCTGATACCAGCAAGAACTTTGACTCTTTCTGGAGGTCTAACTATGGAATATTTAAATGGAGTTTGTAAGCAGAGTATTACAGACCTGCTGCGACCCAACCCTGAACCTGGGACCTAGAGAATGTCTCTCAGAGGCAATGAACAGACCTCCTCCACCATGTTGGACTGGGTGGAGCCAAAAGGCAAAGCAGACTAAAAACACTTGGCATTTTAAGAAGTGCTCCTGGACAGAAAAGAATTACAGATACACCATAGAACAGATTCAGACATAAAAGGACTCTAAATGACAGAGTGAAAGAAATCTGGAAACCATGTGACTCAGGATGGAGAGCAATGGAATCAAATCCCTTAAATAAAAATTTATTTACAATAAATAAAAAAAAAGGACTCTAAATGAGTCACAGTATGTTTAAAAAATGCACGTAGGCTTGGAAGAAAGAAAAAGTAAAGAGGTAGTAAATGTAATATAAAGGAGTACAGACAGTTATAGATTACAGGAGTAAAGATAATAAAATAAATATTAAAAATAATAGAGTAAAAACAAGCCACATAAAGATGGAATATACACAAAGAGTATGGATTATGTATATTATTTGCTTTCTTTGAATTTTTTGACTGTGAAGTAGCTAAGTAACAAACATACATACTTTAAAGGTATCTTGTCTTCAAAATTTGAGTCTAAGGATATGTTGCTTTGGAAAAGAGGTTCTTTTGTTTCTACAGAGGATGAGAACCTGTGGAATCCTTTCAGACTAATGTTGCTTGATGGACCAAGAACCCCTGAAAGTTTGTCATGAACACACCCAAAAATTACTTTGCCTAATAAACAGGAGGAAGAAGTTTGAAGAGAACTTCATCCATATTCCCAAATATTGTTTATAAATGCTTGTTTATATTTAAAGGGGGTAATGCTAGAGATTTGCTTTGGTATATATCTTGGTTTATTGATACAAATTTAAGGTCAATTTTGTTATATGTATATTTCTGCTCTTGATTAAGGTATTGTGTTTGTGCAGCTCATTTATACATGTAATATATAATTAAGAAATAAAGGTTAATAGATAATCATCTATAAAAGTCAAACATGTAGTCATGTTAGTTAGGCTTTCTAGATGTACAGAGGTATATTTTGGATAGATAGGTATGGTGTAGGAGGTCCTTCTGTATTTGTATTGCTTTCATTGGTTAAATAAAGAGACTGCCTTGGACCTTTTGATTAGGCAGCCCCATGTTGGGCAACAATCTGTTGTAGGACAAGCAGCGGGCTGTGTCCAGCTGCCTGGCTAGCTTATTCCCAAAATAATTACACAGAAACTGTATTCATTTAAACAGTGCCTGGCCCATTATTTCTAACCTCTTATTGGCTAACTCTCACATCTTGATTAACCCATTTCTAATGATCTGTATGTCACCATGACGTCATGGCTTACCGGCATGAGTCTAACCAGCATCAGTCTCAGGCAGGAGAATCATGGTGTCTGCCACACTTCCCTTCTTCCCAGCATTCTGTTCTGTCTACTCCACTGCCCGGCTAGCTTAGCCCCCGAAATAACCACACAGAAATTGTATTAATTAAATCACTGCCTGGCCCATTATATCTAGCCTCTTTTTGGCTAACTCTCACATCTTGATTTAACCCATTTCTAATAATCTGTATGTCACTACAAGGTCATGGCTTACTGGGAAAGATTTAGCATGTTTGACCTGGCAGCTTTATGGTGGGCAGCTCTCTGTTTTTGTTCTTCTTTTCAGCATCCAGTTTTGTCTTTCCCACCTACCTAAGTTTTTGCCCTATCAAAAGGCCAAAGCAGTCTCTTTATTTAACCAATGAAAGCAACACCATTTCCCCTTTTTCTGTTTAAACAAAAAAGAAAGGCTTTCACTTTAACATAGTAAAATTACAAATAACAAAACAGTTATCAAGCAAGAATTACAGTTACAATACTTAGATCTATTTTATCTTTTATCATAACAATAGAAAACTATAACTATCTATTTTTCAACTCTATCAAAGACTCCAGAAGGATATAATATTACCTAAGTAAACAAAAAGTAAGCAACTTCCAAAACTCTAGTAATGACAGAGACATCTCACTGCCTGGACAGTCACCCAAAGTTTTTCTGTACCGTTGGGGTATCCATCTTCAGCCTATAGGCCCATAATATCCAGCAGACATTTCCATGAAGCAGGAAATTTTAAAGACAGTTCAGTCTTTTTTTTGTGTGTGTGTGTGTCCTTTAGAATGTCTCACAGACTCTTTCATGAATCAGGAACCCCGAAGGATCATCTCACCTTTAGGCAAGTTCAGCAGTCCTCTCTCTGCAGGTTCTCTGTGTCCAGTTCATGAATCAGTCCAGGCAAGAGCAGTTTGTTGCCCAAATGGCTATCAAACTCCATAAGGATCCTCTTCGATGCCCATCTTCCTCTTGAAGTAGCTGGTGCTGCCAGGAGCAGAGTGTCTCCTTGTCATGAAAAGCCCTAAGTTATTAAAATATTTTAAATGCCATATTCTGTAGTTTTTGAAAGATATGAAGAATGCCTATCTAACTGAAATATATCTCTATATACCTATAAAATCTAACTAACATGACTACAAACTTGATTATTGTCGATGATTATTCATTAACAACCTATATTTCCTAATCATACATTACATTTTTAAATGAACTACACAATCACAATACCTTAATGAAGATTAGAAATACATATACATATCAACAAAGCAAAATTTATACCAATGTAAATTATTCATATCTATATCATATCCCCATTTAAATGTAAAGAACATTTATAAACAATATTTGGGAATATGGCTGCAGTTTTTCCTTTCCATGTAGCACCGGTGGACACAGACACCAGAACTTTACCTGGTAAGCCACAGCTTTGTGGAGATATACAGATTACTAGAAATGGATTAAGTTAAGATATAAGAATTCGCCAATAAGAATCTAGAGCTAATGGGCCAAGCAGTGATTTAAATAATATAGTTTCCGTGTGATTATTTTGGGCCTGAGCTGCTGGGTAGCCGGGAAACAAACAAGTGGTCTCTTTACAACAATTAAGAATCTGCCCCACTCCACTATGACCTCATAATCAATAACAATATCTACTCTAGTTCCACATTAAATATGCCCTCACATTGTGGGAATTAAGACTGCAGTAGATGAGTATCATAGGATACCACTCATCTCATAGAAAGGTCCCTGTTAGGTGCTTTGCTACTATGTTGCTCTTGTACTATGTACATGAGAAACAACTTTAATGGATGAAGAATTCATTTTGGTTCATGGTTCAGGGTTCAGTGGTTACAATCTATGGTTGGCTTGATACATTATTCTCTGGGCCAATGATGAGGCAGAACATCATGGGGGAAAGAATGTCTTGGATCAGAACAGTTTCAGAGAGGTTTACAGGAAGAGTGTAGAATAAGACATACCTTTTAACCCTGTCCTCACCTCTATCCCAGTGACCTACTTCCTTCAATTAGCCCTACTTCCTGATTTCCATCACCCCCACACAATGCCATCATACTACAAATACTCTAAGAGACTTACTCCTTGGATTAGTTAAAACCCTCATACTCCAATCACTTTCTAGTGATCAGATCCAGTGATTAGATTAGCTGTCACTCAGCTTTCAACACATGAGCCTTTTGGGAGACAAACATTTCCTGTAACAGAACTTTTAAATAATGTGTTCATGTATAAATTCAAGATATAAAGAAGAAAAGGTGGTTAGCATGTCCCTCAAACGTAATAGATGACAGAGAGGTACACAGTTTACCAGTTGTAAATTATGGAACTGGTGTGACATTCTCAAAAAATAAAATTAATGATATAAATGAAATAAATATTAAAAAAAAGGACTGGCAGCACAGAAGAAGGAAAGGGGATAGTATTACTGGGTATTTTCAGTAGTTTGGATCCTGTGAGGTTTTACACCAAATTCTTCCACTTTCAGCAACTTAACTCTCATTAAAATATGCTTGTGAATGTACCTCTGTGCTTTAGACATAGAAACTGGTGACCAGCTGCTGGAGCCACAGATATGCTAAGCTGGGATCTGAAAGATAGCATTGTAGGTGCCAGAGGGTTAGTTTTCACCCTTCTAGTGTGATGCCATTTCATGAGAACAAATGATGAGAAATGAAAGATGGTGGAAGCCAGAAGCCTTAGAATATCCAATTTGCTAAGCATGGCTACTGTGGACCTGAGTAAACTTAGCTAGAGAGTTAGAATTGTGTTGAAACTTAGTAGTGCAAACAGAGAACTCAGCGTTCTATCATTCTTACAAACAGACTGATACTAGAGACAAGTCAATTAAATCCCAAATGAACGATTGTCTATCTCCTATTTCCCCACTCACCAGTTTGTTTCTTCCTGTAGAAAAGCAACAAGCCCACAGTTGAATTGTATAGAGGGTCCCATAATTGTTTTACACATGAAGTTTGATGAGGCACTTTAAAATTGACTTTTGTTGTCTTTCCTCTGTACATTTAACACATTCAACTCTCTCCTTCCATTTCCCGTCCTTCTCTATTCTTGCTGCCACCATCTATGTCATGAAAATGGCAAATGAAATAAATTAGTTTAATTTCTGAAATTACATTACGGTTCTCTCTGCTGTTGCCAGTTTGCGCAGATTAGCCCAGGCAGATGGCGGTGGAGTTTCATCGCTGGTGAGAAAAGGGGTCCCTTCCAGAGACGAAGTACGAGTGTGGGAGAAGGGGAGTAGCTGCCAAAAAGCTGTGTGCTTGAGTTTTTGGGAGAGCGAAAGTAGAGCCTCACATCAGGTTGACTCTGCCTTCCGAAGAGAGGGCTCTCTGAGAGCTAGAAGCAGCTGGTTCTGGAGAAAAAGATGGCTTGAAAAGAATCAGAGGCATTATGAGTCTTAAATTATTTAAGTTCCTCCTGTGGCAGCGAACTGTAATTGCTTCCTATTTCTGTAAATATTAGCAGCTGTGAAGCCTTTCAAGTAAGGCGCTAAGACAGCGCTCAGCGCTTTGTACTTATGCTCTGTAATAATGTTAAATATTTGACCTTGGGCTGTCCGGGTGTGCTCACTATCCACACTAGCCCTTCTTCTGGGGAGCTGTTGACACGCTGATCTGGTGCCTTATTTTCAGCCTCGACTGTAATAGCCTCAATAGATGGAGAATTGGCAAAGGGAATTGCAAGCCACTGAGTAACAATGTCTTGAGGAGGTTGCCTCTGTGTCTGGCTTTCCGGTGCTTTCACACCTGTGACCCCACCTACAGGCTGCGTTGGTGGATCCTTCATCAAATTGTCAAAAACTGGAAATCAGCTACCACTGTTCCCAAGCTCCTTCCTGTTCCAGTCTTTCACTCCCTAATCTCCATTCATTTCTCTGCCTGATTCTGGGCTGTCGTCATATGGAATTTTCAGCTTTCAGACCCATCACAGTCTCACTGGTCCCTTGTATTTGACCCCTTTTTGTCTTCTTTTGGTTCACACCCCACTTTTTTTTTCTATTGCATCTCCATGCTAACTTCTGGAGGTGGCACCTGACCTTGGAGCCTTGCAGGACCACATCCAGCCTGCTCATGCCATGCCGTGTCATGTCATGTTTTTCTTTCTTTTTTAAAACAATTGTTGGTGAGCTGACCACTTTCCAGCAGAAGGCAGCACATCCAAGAACGTTGGAAGCACAATTTGCACTTGATGTGATAAGAGAGAATGGAAACTTGGGCGGGAAGGGGGGGTCTGAGAGAACTTGAGGGAGTTGTGGTAAATAAATATTACCAAATCACATTGCACATAATTCTCCAAGAACTAACAATACTTTTAAAAGGGCAGGGCTTCACAAATATGTGTTGAGCTGAACTTCTTCTCTCATTTCAAATGTTGCTGGAGCTCATTACTGATAGATTATTCTTAATCCTGGCAAGAAAAGGAGTTAAAATAACCCAGGTATGGGGCAGAATCTCACAGGTGATTTTAAACAGCCATTTACTCTTCATCTTTGTTAACACATTTTTGCTTAGTGTTAGGTGAATCATGTTTTGTTTAAGCCCTTTATTGCTGGCTCATTCCTTTCCTTGCCAGTGACTGGCTTAGGAGTAGGCACATGGCCCAATCTTTTTTTTTTTTTTTTTTCGAGACAGGGTTTCTCTGTGGCTTTGGAGCCTGTCCTGGAACTAGCTCTGTAGACCAGGCTGGTCTCGAACTCACAGAGATCCGCCTGCCTCTGCCTCCCGAGTGCTGGGATTAAAGGCGTGCGCCACCATCGCCCGGCACATGGCCCAATCTTAACCAGCGAGAAAACATCAGAAGTATGAAGGAAAGAAAAAAAGTACGAAGGATTTGGAAAAAAAATACATTTTTATTAGCAGGTATGGTATAGTGTTGCATGCCTGTTATGCTAGCCCTCAAGGTGTTGAGAAAGCAAGATCTTGACTTGAAGACCAGCTTGAGCTACACAGTAAGATTTTTTTTTTTTTTTTTTTTTTTTTTTTACAAACAAACTAGCAAATGAACAAGCAAACCACAGCAGCAGAGGGAAGAAGTCATTGAGGATCTTATCTTTTGGTCCTTCCATTTTGGTGCTTTCATAAGATGAACGAAAGTGCTACAATGCTTTGGCAAGTGTGGAGAAACATCCCCAAGGGTGAAAGCAGGAGGCAAGAATGCAATAGCAGAAAGATGGAAAATTCCTATACCCTGGACCATGTTGAAGCAGACCTGGCACAACTTTTTTTTTTTTTTTTTTTTTTTTTGGTGAGGTAATCATCGGCATCTCACACTCTCACACTTTCAGTTGCCAGTTGCTAGTTCCCTTTACCTAAAGTGGGAATTATCTCAACTGATAGAAACCCTGGGAGAGGTAAAGTGTAGACATGGATTTTGATGCCAATTTTAGAAATGAAAGATTATGTCACCAAATGAAAAAGGTAGCATAGTAAGCATGCTGGATGTCTGGATGAGTCAGCTCAGCTCTGTCCTCCACTTTCCTGAATCCTATGTGATTTTGGACAAGGTCCTTGTCCCTTATATTTGCTAGTCAGACGATTGGTTACTCACCTGCAACAATGCATATGCTTGGTGCCTGCCCACTTTGTATCATATGCCAAAATGCTTGCTTAGGAAAACTCTGTTGAACTGAATGACCTCTGAATATTTTATCTCTGTCTTAAACTCTTGATCCACCCTTTAGTTTTGCCTTTGAAAAGAGTTTTAGCAATGCTGAGCACATAAAAAAAAATCCTGTACAATTTCCTCGGAAAATTTGCCTTGATTCCAAGCATGTTTACCATTGGCCTTTTTCCTCATCCAAATTTCTTACAGATCCCTGTCTGATAGAATTAAAAAGAAAAAAAAAAAGCCCACAAGCATCTGTCTCTGGCAAGTGTGCTTGTGAGTCACATCTCCTCCTCTGCAAAGCCAGGCCTGGAAAGCAACTGATTAAAAGCAGAACACAAAGAGGAGGCAGCCTGTTACATTTATTTTAGATCCAGCCCCACCCCCTGCCATTCCCATTCCCCGTGCACTTGTTTATTCAGTTACCAGATTTTGGCAGTTGTAATATATTTAGGTGCTCCTGGTCAGGCTTGCGTTTTAAATTTCCTTGCTGGAGGGAGAAGGGCATCGGTGGGAGGGTTTTGAAAAGGTTCATCACGGTTCCACTTTGATTAGACGGTGCCAGTGATTCAGATGACCACAGTCCTACAAGGTGTTTATGTGTATTAATGTCTGGTTTTGGTAGTAATGGTGAAGGTTGGGCAAGGCTGTTAGGCGACGGACCATCTATGCTTAGTGGAGGGGTAGAGAAAATCATCACTCTCGATAGCGCAAAGGATGGAGAAGACAGGACTGGTGGTGGTTGTGGATTAGAGGCTTGGCTGTTGAGTGTAAACAGTTTAGGGTTTTAGCTTGTGGAATCAGTCATTTCTTCATTGTTATGCAATTCCTATTTTTAAAAATAGATTTTATTTTTATTTGTGCATATGTATCTGTGTCAGTGACTGTCAGCTGTGTGTAGGTTTCGACAGAGGCCAGAAGAAGGAGTTATATGACCTAGAGCTGAAGTTCCAGGTGGCTGTGTGCTGACCTATGTAGGGGCTTTTCTATAAGAGCAGCAAACACTCTTAACTACGGAGCCATCTCTCTAATAACTACTTTGTCCTTCTTTACCACGTGACCTCTTTCTCTTGGTCTGTGATGGGTTCTTTAACTCCTATCCCCATGTCTGAATTCTAGCAATGGGAAAGGCAAATAATAATGTGATTGCATGTGCCTTGTCTTTCAAACCTGACCAGGAAGATACACCAGTTATTTCTGCTCCTCTTCCTCCCTGACATGTTACACAGTCATGCCTCTCATCTAGGGAGCCTGGGAAATGGAGTCTAGCCTAGCAGCTATGCATACAGATAAAACTTCTATTACTGTGGAAAACAAGTGTGGAGGGGATGATTAGAAATCTCAGGCCCAGCAGTGGTTGAGGGTTGACTTGGAGCATCATGAGGATTAACATCTGTGCAGCCCTCAGCTCCTTAGGAAATACTTCTGCTGCAGCAGTGTGTCGCTGTTCCCTCTTAGATGCTCTTTTGTGTGTTTCTGTCTCTTCTACTGTCTCCACTTCCAGAGGGGAGGAAAGGCTGTTCAGCCACAGACACTATCTTTAATGGGCTTAGATTAATACCATTTGTTATGGGTTAATAACATTTGAACAGTTGCTCTCCCCTCCCCCAAAGATCTGGAAAGCAGGCAGATTGACATCTAAACATATACAGTTGTCCTTTGTATCCACAGGGGATCCTGTGGGACCCCAAAATTCATGGGCTATCAAATCTCTCTTGCAAAATGCTGTGGTATTTGTGTATAATCTAGGAAAACTCCCTTCAACAAACCATCTCTAGATTATCTACAATTCTCTAACACAGTATAAATGCTACATCAGTAGCTGCTATGATGTATTGCTTAAGGTAAAATGGCCATGAAAAGGCTTTGGCCTTTTCAGGGCATATGGAGTTTTTTTTTTTTTATTTCCTGAATATTTTTGGTCTGTGGTTAGGTGTGTCAGAAGATATGGAGCCTCTGGATAAGGAGGGTTATGTGTGTGTTCCAAATATTCTTCTGCAGAGAGCAGAACCCCAGCCTTAGTTTGGAGAGAATCAAACAAAGACATTTAGAAAGGCAGCTTGCTGCCTGGGGAGGGTGTGCTCTCCAGAGATGCCTGCGCCTTGTTAAGGGGAAGCAATCCTGCTTCTGGTCTCTGCTTAAGATTCCTACGGCAGAGCATCAGGTAGCTTGCTCATTGCATATTCTCCTGACACTTCCACTCTCCCAGGAAGCTAAGGAGGAATGACATATTATTCGTTTCCTGACAACATGATCTAGGAATATTCCTCCAAAGAACAATTCTTGATTTGTACTTTATTTTGTCCTTTTAAGAGATGCACTACTAGGGAATTTAAAAGTTGTAATATTTCATACTTGAGGGGGTTAGGTTCTATCTGGCCATTATTTTGGCTATGAATTGGTGACATTTGCTCATTCCCCGGTGAATCTCCAGCATGCCCTAATAAAGCTCTATGAGCGCAGAGATCTACGTTGTGCTTCCTACCGCAGATGAACGGAAGTGTCGGCAGTGCTTCGGTAAAGCTCCATGGGTAACTGAGAGTTGAGAGAGGACACCCTTTACGATAGCTTACGGTTATTTGGGGGGAAAGGAGGCCACGGGTGGAATTTTATTTTCTCACTGTGTGATGAAATCCACAAGGCTTTTTCTTGTAGAAATACAAGGAGAATTAACACTCAGTTGGTGCCAATAGTGAAAGGACTGTGAGTGTCCAGCCCTCATTTTGGCACAAAACTCGCCTTTCTTTTGGTCCTTGGCTGTTCAGGAGATGGGTCAGTACCCCTTCTTCTGTAAATGCACCAGGAGATGGGTCAGTACCGCCTCTTCTGTAAATGCACCAGGAGATGGTCAGTACTGCCTCTTCTGTAAATGCACCAGGCTTTGGACTTTCTAGCGTTGTCTTCAATATGGATAAACCTTATCTATCTAATTGTCTCAATCCCAGAATAACCTCTCAAGGAGGGAGGGAATGTTAGGCAATTAGATGGGAAAGCAGAGGGATGTATTATTTTCTTTCAATTTTCCTTAGAAGCCCGTTCTGCCAAACTTCAGAACCATGAACCGTGGATTCTTGGGAACACATCCCATGTGGATGGGGAACTGAAAGAAACTTCAGAGCCAGATTTTTTTTTTTTTTTTTTTTTTTTTTT
>NW_004949245.1:291693-292600 GCF_000317375.1 Microtus ochrogaster | reverse complement strand
GGGGAGGGGGAGAAGGGTGGGAGAAGGGGGAGAAGGGTGGGAGGAGGGGGAGGGAAATGAGAGGCTGGGAGGAGGCAGAAACTTGTTTTTTTTTTCCTTTTCTCAATAAAAAAAAACCAAAAAAAATTAAAAAGAAAGCAGTGAGTTAAGTTTGGTGGGATTGTCTGTGCCTTGTCTTTTATTCCTTGTGTTATCTGAACATCTTTCTTCCTTAAAAAAAAGTTAGTCTGGGTGCCCTGGTGCATGCCTGAAATTGAAGTCCCTGGGAGGTAAAGGCAGAAGGGTCAGAAGTTTATGACTAGCCTTGGCTACACAGCAAGTTTCGGGCAGATCTGGACTATGTAAAATCCTGTTTCAACAAACTAAGACATAAACCCATTAGCATGTATTTATTATACAAATTGAACGGGTTTCAGAGTGACAGTTTTATTCAAATATAACACGTACCTTGATCATGTGCACCTCTGTTATCCGTCTCCTGTCTCCTTCATGCTCCTTTGCGTCCTACTTTCCAAAAGTCTCCCTTTTACATTCACGCCCTCTGTCTCTCTGTCTCTCTCTGTGTTTCTCTGTGTCTCTCTGTCTCTCTCTGTGTTTCTCTGTGTCTCTCTGTCTCTGTCTTTCACTCCTCTTGAAGTTTAATAACTGTGAGAAAAGATGCACTATTTATTTTTCTAAGGCTTATTTCACATAATATGATGGTCTGCAGTTATGTTTATTTTCCTGCAAAAGTTTTTTCTGATTTTCTATGGCTAGCTTTCTATGTATTTATTACTCTATATTCCACTATGTATGTCATGTCTCTCTCTTTCATCTATCTATCTATCTATCTATCTATCTATCTATCTATCTATCTATCTATCTATCTATTCATCCATCTATCTATATCTATCTACTTATATCTATC
>NW_004949245.1:289319-291328 GCF_000317375.1 Microtus ochrogaster | reverse complement strand
ATCTATCTATCTATCTATCTATCTATCTATCTATATCTACTTATATCTATCTATCTATCTATCTATCTATCTATCTATCTATCTATCTATCTATCATCTATCTACTGATTTATCTGTCTTGCTACCTATCTAATCCAGCTAGAGGGATAATTCCAAGTCCAGATGCCTCAATCCTTTTAGACGTCTCTTCCTTATTTAACCAAAGAAAAGGGTGAAAGTGTACAGTGTGAGATTGGATGGCCAACATGGGATTGAAGGCAGTACAGATTTATTGGTCCATTTTGTTCTTCAGAGAGCAGTGGTCTTTGTAGCATCAGTGCATTTCTGCAGCAGAAATCTGAAGACCATTTGCTCAACTGCTTTATTTTACACACCGTGGGAACTTTGAAGTCCAAAGATAAGTGACTTGCCTGAGGCCATTCAAATAAATTGCTCTGTCGTTTCACTTTTCGGACAGGGACAGTAAATGTTCTATTGGGGGGAAAAACCAAGTCATATACATCCAGAAAGTGGGGGAAAATATCTGAAATAGATTAGTTCCTTATAACCAGCTTCAAGATGGGATCATTACCAGACCATCTCTAAGCCGTTTCTGCTACCCCCTCTCTAGTCATTCTGTGCTTCCTCATTACCAAAGGAAACCACAGTTCTGCTTACAAATAGTTAGGGTTTTCCCAACTTTGAGTTTTTTTTTCCTTCATAAACAATCATACAGAACATCCATTTATTTTGGTGTAGTTTCATTGAATGAAAGTTTATGAAATTATTTTTTAGGTTGTACTAGCTGTTTGCTTTATTTTGGTTGATTTTTTTTTCTTTCAACAATGGGAGAGCCAAGCACTAATTTTCATGTTTATTCTACCTGCTTCCCTCTGGTCAGCAGCATTTCTTAAAACCAAACTCTAAGGCTGCAGTTGGGGTTGAGCCCATTAAGGTAGCACTGGGGTGAGCAGTGCCTGCTGCTGCTTCTCACATGCTGTAGCGATGCCTTGCTTTTCTGGCTTGCTTTTCTCTGCTCGTGGAGAAGCCCGTTGACCAAAGGTCAGATGACATGGCTCCCCTTCCTTTTTCTTCTCCATTCTGGCCTTTTGCTGCTCAGAGTCGATTTAGAGTTTCACATTTTGAACAATTCTTGTCCAAGTGGATTTTCTGGAGCACCGATATTCCTTGTTCATTCTTCCCAGATCCTCGGCAAGCGCCCAGATGGCTCTTGCATTTTTAGTGAGTGAATGCATGCCATCTTGCATAATCTGATTGTCTAAAAGTGCCCACATGCTTCCCATCTGAAGAGGCGTTGTCTGCCAAAGGTGTCAGGTTATCTTTCATATGGCTCTAAAAAAGAAGGTGTTTCAGACCCAAACCTCGCCATCAAAGAGCTTTTTCTCCCTGGTGACTAAATCCGACAGTTCTTCAGCTCTTTATTAAAAATACAATTCACCAATCTGAGAAAGAAAATCTAATTATTTATCTGCCAGTCGTTTCTCCCTTGGTAAAATAAGCCTTAAATGTTTACAATCAACTTAGCTAGGTTTTAGCCAATTTACTTATTTAACCAAGTATTAAAAAAAAAATCCATATCACACCTTGTAAGTTCTTTTAAACCCTTTTTGTTTTCATCGATTTTGATTAAACAGGTAATTGGCAGGTGATCAATACACATAGTTCTGATGAGCTGCTTTGGCTGAGGCCTCATGCCACTGGGCTCTGAGAAAGGGGAGCCAGAGGTTTGCTGACATGCCAATCTATCTTCAGTGAATGCAAGCTGGCTAATAAATATTTAATGGACAGTTGTTTGCAGTTTAATAGAATTAGATAATTCCATTAGAATCCTGTTTGGAGACCTACAGGTATCATATATCACAGCTGAAGACATAGTTAATAATGTAAGCTAAGTGTTTAGCAATTAGAGAAACAGTTGAATGAAGCAGAGACTTTTGGTCTTAAGCCATTTGGAAGTTGTGTGTGTGTGTGTGTGTGTGTGTGTGTGTGTGTGTGTGTGTGTGTGTGTG
>NW_004949245.1:265174-289219 GCF_000317375.1 Microtus ochrogaster | reverse complement strand
GAGAGAGAGAGAGAGAGAGAGAGAGAGAGAGAGAGAGAGAGAGAGAGAGAGAGAATGTTAGTCTATGAACCACCACTCAGATTAGCCAACGCAGCAAGTCTGGGCCAAGGCTTAAATGTGATAAGAAAGCACCAGGCCCCTGGGGTTTATTTAATATCTCATCCTCTCGGTTAATGAGATGGAAAATAGTTCACTGTTTATCTACAGTAGATTGAGCAGATGTTGCCAATTCTGCTTTATGGAATGTAATCTTGGTGAGATTGTCTCCTGCCCATTACCTTTTCACAGCCTCCATATCTCCTGCATGCTGTTTGTTTGGGGTGTGCGGAGTCTCCCATGTCTCCGGACAAGAAGAAAACATCACTAGGGAGGAACTTAGTGAGGTTCACAAGTTCTGAAAATACAAGCAGGTCTCGTGTAGCAAAGCCGGTTGGTTGACAAAAATCAGAGACAAGCTTGGAGCCTTCCAAGCTAAAAAGACTGTTGACTGTAAGGAACATTCATCAAATTGCTGTTTATCAAACTCTTTAACTCTGGGATTTTATCTTGCTTCTACCTTTAGATTTTTGTATTTTGATAGTTTATTTTATGTTAATTATATTGGTTTATAAAATTAGCATTGTTCCTTTCTGATGGATAATTTCTGTTATCCAGAACTCTTAAGTGATTGTTATTAAATACTTTCCTCAACTGTGGTATCAGGAGAAAATAGCTAATTTACAAATGAGAAGTTAATTTGGATTTAGTTAAAAGAAATAAGCCATTGTAGGGAACCACCTATGGAACTGTTAAGAACTGCCTGCCTGCAGCAGAAAGGTGAGCTGGTCGTGGGATGTATTCATAAAGCTAAGTTTTTCATAGAGAAATGCTGAGACAGTGGAAGCCTTACCAGGGAATTACTGTGCATGGACAGCAAGTCTGAAGTCTGTAAGAGTCTCTTACCTTCCCCCACTTGGTACCTTGAGACAGCTGCACCACTCCCACAGCCATGCCCCCAACCTAGGCAAGAGCTAGCAGAAGGAGATGTTATTTTTTCTTAGAAGTTCCCAAGAGATATTTTCTTCTCGTTGTCTAGAAATGTGTCACATCCCTTCCCCTAATTGCAATGGTCTCTGAAATAGTGAATTTTTACCTCTCAGGGTGGGTAGTGCAAGTAGAACGTATGGAAATTGTTGAGCGGGTCAACTACACTGTTTGCTGTCTTCTGTAAGGAAACATTCCCATTTACAGTAGTACTAATGTGCAACTTTCCTACAGAGCGCGAGATCGTAAGGTTTTTGTTTTTTGTTTTTTGTTTTTTTTTGGCTCGGTCTTCTAAATGCCAGTTATGCAAGCTTGCACATGGCTCACCAGAAGATTTGGTAAACTACTCTGCGTTAGGGATAAAAGAAACAAAGGAAGTGTCTGGGAGGCCAGGGGAAGGCAGGGACAAACGGACGCTCTCGTCTCTGGCTCATCAGGTTTCTCAGAGGATGGCAGGAGAAATTTTCAGAAATGTTTGCTGGCATCATAATAGTGATAATTTAGACTACTTCTTGTCAATTTTTTCTAGGGACAGAGGGGAAAAACTAATATTTCTCTATGGGCTTATTTTATTACTTTTAATTGTGTGTGTGTGTATGTGCGTGTGTGTGCGTGTGTCTGTGTGTGCACGTCCCTGGGGGATATGTGATTGTTGGTCAGAGGCTTCAGATCCACTTGGACTGGGAGTTATCTAGGGCTGATGTTGGGAACTGAACTGGGTTTCTCTGTGAAAGCTTAATCAGTTTTAACTACTGAATATTACCCTAGCTCCTCAATGGGTGTTTCTTGAGATACAGTTGATTCAGGTTCTACCCCAGACCTGAGCACAACGCATAAACCCCTGTAAGGATGCACTTGCCTAAGCGCCACTCTGAATTTATTTTTCTTGTCTCTCACATCAGCTCGCAGATTGCTTTGACTCTCCCTTTGGTCTGTGACTCACTCTGTCACTTTTTATCTCTACCGTGAGTACGTCAGCTTCGCCCACTCTTGTATGCACAAGGACAGCTGAACGAGCCCCTACACTGGCCTCTCCTTCCGTTTTGTAACCCCCACTCCCATCCTGGAGTCTTCAATTGTTTACAGAAAAGCATGGAGAACTGTGATGTGGTTCATGTTTGGACACGTCTTATGGTTCCTGTAACAAACATGTATCCACAGTGGAACACGGAGACTGTTTGGGAGAGGTTTGTACATGCAGTCATTGGAAATAAGCTGCTTTAAGGAAAGGATTGAGAAATATGTTTTATTACATAGCATACATTTTTATTTTGAGGTGATTGGTACACAATACAATTTGTCAGTTCCCACTTTAATGGTTCCATTTGCAGTACTGCAGTGGGTGAGTCTGTGTGTGATGGTATTTTCTGCACCCCAGATTTACATGTACACATATGCAGATTTAACACACACACACACACACACACACACACACACACACACACACACACACCCGACTGGTTCTCATGTATCTCAGGCTGGACTTGAACTCACTATGTGGCCAAGGATGATCTTGAACTTTTGACTTTCCTGCCTTTATTTCACAACATTTCACTAGTGCTGAGATCACAGGCATTCACTATCTAACTCTGTGCAATGCTGGAGGTCAAACCCTAGACCTAATCAAGCTTAGGCAAATAGTTTACTAACTGAGCTACATTCTTTACCCCTCAAATTTTGATCCATCAAATTAGAAGAAAGACCAAACTACTTATCACCTTAAGGAAAATTTCATTGCAAAATTATTGGCATTTGTAGAGGTGATCAAAGAGCAAATAGATAAAAAGAGTAGGAGAAGCTGATTACAGAAGTTTTATCAGTCATCCACTTAATTGACGAAGACATAAGGGTACTTTTTTCTGCATTTTTATGGTATTTGTTAGCGTTATTTTGGTTGCTGCAAGGTGCTGTAATTTTTTTCCCTAGTGAGTATTCTCTTTCTTACATTATGTAATCATCTGCTTCAAATGGGAGACTCACTCCCTGTCAGTACCACCATTGCTTAATCTTCAATTCTACTAAACTTGGTTTTGTCTCTTGTCTTAGGGTTCCTATTGCCGTGAAGAGACGCCATGACCACAACAGCTCTTATAAAAAACATTTTATTGGGGTGTCTTGTATTTTCAGAGGCTTAGTATTTTATCATCATGGCTGGGAGCATGGTGGCATTCACGCAGAATGGTGCTAAGAAGAGCAGCTACCTGCTGATATGCAGGCAACAGGAAGTAGACTGTCTCACTGGGCGTGGTTTGAGAATGTATGAGACCTCGAAGTCCTTCCCTACAGTGAGACGCTTTCTCCAATAAGACCACACCTGCTCCAATAAGGCCACACCTCCTAATAGTGCCACTCTTTTGGGGGGCCATTTTCTTTTAAACCACCACATGTCTGTTCTTCTTTTTCCTCCTCCTTTTCTTCTTCTTTTGTGAACTCACCTAGTTACACGATCTCTGGATGTTCCTTCTCTCTGTTACCTATAACTAAGTGAGGTTTGTTTAAAAAGGAGATCTTTAAAGAAATTAATGAAGCATGTGACACATTAGGAATTGGGAAGAGGACTATATGGTAGGTGTGCAGAGAAAGGTCTCAGCTGTGGGACATCTCTCTGGGTGCTATGTAGCTGTTTTTTAAGGGTCAGCTCATAAAACTCAAAAGAAACTTATGAGATCCTGGATATTCACAAGGTTCCTTATGCAGGAAATATAAGCAAAAAATAAATACTGATGGACAATAGGATCTTCTTGCCAGCATATTGTGCAGACAATGGTAGTGGTGCAGGATTTGCTAGCTCTCATCCGTGCTGGGATGGGGCATCTTGGTGATGAAGTTTTAAAATCATTCTCCTCTAAGGAATGCTTCACCCATGCTCCTATAAACAGACCTAATAAGTCCACCTGCTCACTAAGCTGGATAAGAACAGAACTGTTTCTCTGTCCTGTTGATGCATCATCTTATCCGGAATGACCAGGTGAGTTTCTGCTCCTCTCCCTAGGGAAACCAACACAACAGTGAGAAAGCATGGTCACATGCGTGAAAGGGGTGTGTGTAAGGGGTAAATTTCTATAAAGATTCCAGAGAAATCCCATAATCATAGGACAGAGAAAACACCTAGGTCCCAGCCCCCCAAATAAAGTAAAACTATTGAGAGAGAGAGAGAGAGAGAGAGAGAGAGAGAGAAAGAGAGAGAGAGGCTAAGAGGGAGCAGCGCAGTTCAGAGGCAGCAGGCAAGCTCCTTTGCAAGTTGCCCACACTCCTTGACACAATGTGTTGACTTCGTAAAGAAAGGTTTATGTGCTGCCATCCGTTTGAGAGACACTGGCATGCAATCAGAGTCGAACAGCAGGAGCTGGGCAGTGGAGAGGGCCCTTTGATTTGTAACCTCTTTTGTTGCCTTCCTTTTGAGCCTTCTTGGTTCTGTGGTTTGGACCTCCACAGCACTAGAAAAGTTCAAAAACTTGAAAGGGAAAAAGCCCTTTCCTCCCCAGGGCAGGCGCCTCCGCTTTCATCTTGTCTCAGGTGTTCATGGCTCACAAAGATGGCTGAATGGAATGCTCTGCAGCCTCTGGGTGGCTGCGAGTCCTTCTGAGATGCTGTGTTCTGGAAATAATGGAGTCTTGTCACTACAGGCTGTTAACACGGATCTTCCCATTGTTGAAGAGAGATGCCCAGCAGCCACAAAGTACATGGTTTCCAGGGGAAACTCGGCCTTGAGGATCTTGTGGGGGAGCTGACTCTGTGAAAGGAACACAGGAACCCCAGGCCCTTTCGTCTAAGAGTTGTTTTGCTCTTTTCATTTCCTCCCGGAGAAAATTGTTTAATTTTACCTTGGTGAAGAGTTTACAGTAAATGCTTGTAAGGGACCACAGAGTACAGTTTTAAGGTAAGTGCTTTGAAGATACACTGTGCTGTCTTGTGTGGAGGATGGAGATATTAAATATCTCTGCCTCTACACAAGAGACTAGATGTGTTGCTTTCTGGAATTTTCTTATTTATTTATATTTGATTTTTTAAACAATTGTTTTTATTTTTCATATCAATCCCAGTTTCCATTCACTCCCTTTCTCCTGCTCCTCCCACCTCTCCCACCTTCCCCTCAACCCTCCTTTGCTCTGAGAGGGTGTGGGGAGTCAAGGAAGTCTGTCACATCACTTAAGGCAGAACCAAGGCTCTTCTTCCTGTATCTAGGCTGAACAAGCTATCCCTCAGAGGGGAATGGGCTCCAAAGAGCCAGTTCATGCACTATGGATAAATACTGGTTCCAGGAAGGCCTTAACTCCTAGGGAGGATAATACATGAAATAACCTCTACTATGTCACATTTGACATCGTTATTTGACTGTTGCCTTCTGTCCAGTTAGGTCCTGAGGTGATACCTAAAACCTTGTCAGCGTGTCCCAGAAAGTCTCTCTTCATCAGTTGAGATTTCTGCCTCAATGAAAATGATTGTCCCATAGGCAAAATAGTCTCTGTGTGTGATCCTCAGATCCTATTTCATCAAAGACCCTCTAAAAGAACAGGTACTCATCTGCTTACTTCCATCACTAAAAAAAAAAGGGAATTTGAAATTTCACTGAAAGTTTTAAATCTGCATGAGATTCAAGGGCTGTGGGAAGAGGAAGTGCAAAAGAGGACAAGATGTTTCATTTTCTGTCAGGTGGTTTTTGTCTGCTGGGCTGATTATGAAAAAAAACGTTAGTTTAGCAAATCAATTATAGTTAGAGCGACAGGGTACAATAGTAATAGCCCAGACAAGCTTCATTAGGCGTTTGTGAGTGTGGCGTTTTTCTCCTCAAAGGTCTGCGTGGGTCACTGGAATAGCTGTGAATTTCGGTCAAGGACCCGAATAAGCAGGGGAAGGCTCATTTATCATCGGAGAAGGGGCGACAACAGCCTTCCCTCCATTTGACTCCAGCTGGGAAGTGAACAGCTTATTTTGTTTGGGTGATGATTTGAGAGATTCATCAATAAAATCACCAATACACTTTGCAGTGCAGCAATCTATCTGCATGTCAGTGTGCGAGAATTTTTTTTTTTTTTTTGTGTGTGTGTGTGCTTGCGTGCGTGCGCTTGCTGTATAAAGAAAGATAAAGCCGGGAAAAAATAACAACCTTCAATATACATATTTCAACATGATTTCCCACCCTCCATGTGCTGATGTGTGGGACGCGCCTTCTAGTCTCCAGCTGGCTCATCATTGTCCCTGATGGTTAGCGTATTGGGCTTGTTTCGCAGCTCAATTGGGCTTTGGTTGCCCACTGTGCAACTCATCTCACCAAACCCAGAGGATCCTTCAGAGAAAGGAGTGATTAGCAGGAAGAAATGGACTGAGCAGGCTGTCATCAATCACTTTTCTTTATGTTCAAGAGCTCATCTCTCGAAACTTAATCATTTTGAAGAGTCTAAAGTTTGCAGCAGTATCCTGGGTTCTGACTAAGCTCACACACGCTCAGCACTTAAAAAAGCCAAAGCCATAGTGCTAAACTTTCTTCTCTCTTGCTTTCATTTAATTCCCACTCCTCATGGGGTTCTAGTACCACTTCTTGCATTAGTGTAGGCTGACTACTCTGGCAAAGAGGTCCAAAAGAAATAAAGGCAGATACCACTGACACTCCTTCCTCGCTCACAGAAAAGGATTTTGTCAATGTCAAGACTGCAGGGGGTGACCTGTACCTGTTTAGTTACTCAGGCTCCTGGGCTGAAGGAAACTTTTCCACCTTAATAAAAATTTAAGACCACTTTAGAGCTAATCTCCCTTTTAGATTACTGTGAGGTATGAAGAAGATAGAGTACTGAAAGGGGGATTTAGGTAGCTGACCTGGAAGTGGAGACCTTCTGTTTTGCTCCTGTTCTATTGGCTGTATTTAGTCACGTGACCAACATATAATGGTGATATTTACTAAGAAGTGAAGCATCTAGCCAGTGGTCTCCTAAGATAGTGTAATCCTAAGGGGGAATCGCACGGGTTTTCACAATCTGTTAGTCCTTATCCTGGACAATTGCTTTTGCTTCTACTGTTCCTTAAATAATGCAACCCTGAGTCCTATTTGGTTAGCACCAGGGTCAAAGCTCACATTCTGATGTGTGTTCCTATGCTAGGTGTGGTTGGAAATGATTCTGTTGTAAAACGTTTTGACTGAAGGACGAGTTGTTAACCCACATATCCAGTAAACAATGACACAGTAATCCCATAGACAGACCCCATGTGGCAAATGAAAACAAAGAATCTGCAGTTGTCATTGATCCATAGCAGCGATGAAATATCCCCAGTCCAGCATAGACGTTTAGAAAAAGCTGGCATGGACATTTGACTAGAAAGCTTCTTCAGTATTTGTACACACACAAATACAGGTATGAGAAAGACATGTCACACCCTAAATCTTTAAGTGTACCTGTGTAAATGTCACCTTTCAGATTCATACACAACTATGAAGAGAGAACACACGCAAAATAGTAAAACCAGACTGGTCTTCAAGTCCTCTCTGTCTTTAGTACACTTTAGACATTTTTATTATTTGAAATAAAGCAAACATTGGGAAAAGTTTCTAAGCAGAAATTATATAAAATGAACATGAGTGCAATCGTCAAGCAGATTGAGACATAATGTTTTCCCTGCCAGGAGCAGCCTACTACTTCCTCTTCGTGACTATATTACCATGGACAGTGCCTACTCTCTTCTTTTGTTCCTATACGGTTTTACCACCTAAACATATGTTCCTAATATACATACTTTAAATTTGTCTACTTTCAAATTTTATATGAATAGAATCACACTACGTGCATTTTTTGGTGTCTTAACATTTTTTTTTGCTAGGCAATTTTTTTTGAATATTTCTGAAACTGACTTATTTTCATTCATTATCTAGAAGTGTTTATGTTTTATTCTAGCTGGCTATATTTTTAAGTTCTATGTTTTCAGAAAATGAATTTGATCCTAAAGTCTGGCTATGCCCCAAACTAATCAGTAGTGATTATTCTATAGTATCTAC
This sequence comes from Microtus ochrogaster, assembly GCF_000317375.1. Lineage (NCBI taxonomy): Eukaryota > Metazoa > Chordata > Mammalia > Rodentia > Cricetidae > Microtus > Microtus ochrogaster. Next base: position 281,211 of record NW_004949245.1, on the reverse strand, counting down.
AAGATATTAATTTGGGGGGCTACCTATGCTTATTGAAAAGTATCATCTTTGTTGTCATTTCTCTCTCTCTCTCTCTCTCTCTCTCTCTCTCTCTCTCTCTCGTGTGTGTGTGTGTGTGTGTGTGTGTGTGTGTGTGTGTGTGTGTAAATGTGTGCTATGGTAAGTATGCAGAGGATAACTTTCAGGAGCCTTTTTTCCCCCTCTACTGTGGGTTCTAAGATTGAACTCAGGTTGTCTGGCTTGGTTGATGACTAACTTTACCCACTGAGTCATCTTGTTGACTCCCTTTGTTTCACATTTTAAACATCTCTCTCTCTCTCTCTCTCTCTCTCTCTCTCTCTCTCTCTCTCTCTCTCTCTCTCTGTGCACATGGTCACTAGAGGGCAATCTTTGGTGTCATCTTTGAAAACACTGTCCATTTCCTTTGAGACAGAGTCTTTCATTGGCTTAGAGCTCTCCAGTTTTCTAGGTTGAATGACTACTGAGCCTCCAGGGATATAGACTCATCTGTTTCCACCTCACCAGCATTGGAATCACAAGTGTATGTATATGCCACTACACCTGGCATTTGTACATGGACTCTGGGATTTGAAGTCAGGTCCCACGTGCTTGCAAGGCAAGGACTTTACTGAATGAACCATTTTTACTACCCCATGTATGCTTTTTAAAGCAGTTTTATGTAGTTACAACAATAAAAAAATCACACAAATTTAAATGCACAGTTGCAGATGTGTTTTCCTCTGTACTCAGCGTGAAAGTTAGCAGACTCTTTGGCCCCCAAGAATCGTCCTTACGCCCTTTACAGCCTATACACATCCAAACACCCACAATTCTGATGTTTTGTTGTTGCAAACTAAGTTTTTCTTTATTTGACCTTCATATAAGGAAACCACATAGTAAATTCTCTTTTATGTCTGTCATTATAATATGAAACTTATAATACAAATTCTTGTTACGTTAGTGTGGTGGGGGGTTATGGTAGTTTGTTCTTTCAAATCGCCATAAGATTTTTAACTTTTCATTATATGAATATAAGCTGATTTGCTGATTCTGTGTTATGACAGCTACAACTGCTTGCATGTGTCTTTGATGGGATACATACGCATGTCTTTAGAAATAGACATAGATATGGGATTTCTGGGTACCAGGAAAACTACCTTTTAATTTGATTAGAAACTGTCAAATAGTTCTGAAAATTGCTTTTGACAGTCTGCACCCCAGCTGGCAATGCCTGAGACCCTACTTCCTGTCATCACTGACACATATGCCATCAGTCTTTAAGAAAAACTTAGCCAGGGTTTGGAAAACATTCACTGTAGCTGGACCAGAAATAAACAGCTTTGGCTTCGCACATTCTTAGCCTCTGTTAAAACTACTCAGTTTCGTCGGGTGGTGCATGAGAAGCCACTGGCAGCCCACGAAAGAGTGAGCATGGCTGCATCTGCCGACTACAGTTCATTCTGTCACACTGGCAGTCCTGCCTGTGTTAGGTCCTTTTCTCATGGTTGCAACAAAATATCTGGTGAAAGCACTGGGAGCTGGAAAGGGTTTGTCTTGGGTCACAGTTTGTAGAGTCCATTGTGTCCCGGAGGGCATGGTAAAAGGAGCGTGAGGCAGTGGATCACACTGTATCCACAGCGCATGCTTCACATCCTTTCTCCTTTAAAATTACCTCTTTGAAATTAAAACATAATTGCACTATGCTCCCTTTGCCTTCCCCCCCCCCCAATCCAACCTCTTCTTTCTCTTCATGGCTCCTGGCCTCTTTTTCTTTAGTTGTTGATATAAATATATAAATGCAACCTTCAGGAATGACCACTTAGTGTTGGATAGCTTGCTGGGAGACTTTTGCCTGGGAGGACTATTTTCTCTTGTTCTCAGCATTCCTTAGCTGCCTGTAGTACTGTGTGTAGGGTTGGGAACCCATGAGAGTTCCCCTTTCCATGTCATTGTGTTTGTTGTCATCCTTGCTCAGGCTTTGTTTAGGGAGCCAGGATATAGAGTCTTTATAGGTGTAGCTTCCCTGCCATTTCAAGGAGACACAGTCGCACAGCAAAGTCCTGTTCTTCTGGATCATACATTCTTTCTGTCCCTTGTTTTGTGTTGTTCCCTGAGTCTTAGGTGCAGGAGTTGTGTTATGGATGGATTAGTTGGAGGTGGGCTTCATACAATCACTTATTCTCTGCATTTTTCATAAGTCCTTTGTGTTTTTTTTCTTCATAATGGCCTTTGTCATAAGAAGAAGTTTCTTTGTTGAGGGGTGAGAGCAGCACTTACCTGTGAGCATAGATAAACATTTAGATACATTACTGGTTTAGTAAAGTAGTGGTTGTAGTTTTTCCTGCAAGGTCCATGACATCACTAGCCTTGGGTAGCTGGCTAGATTTCTAGTAGCAGGCATGATTTCCCTCTTGCTGAGCAAGCCTTCAGTCTAGTTAGAGAGCTGTTGATTACTACCAAAACATGAGCGACACCATTGCATTCTTAGAACTATTGTCCCATGATGGTTGTTGTTGTGAGTTCATGGGCATCATAGCTGGATAGGACTTTTGATTGCTTCCTTCCCATAAAGGTTTGCATGGTACCTTTTGGTACCATGAAAGCTCATCCTCAGTGAGGGCTTTCTCCTTTTAATTTTGTTCCGTACCACATCTCATGGGATGGTGCCATATATATCCAGGGTGTGTTCTCTATTCTTAAACTCTGAAACTACCCTCCTAGAAATTCCCCAAAGTGTGCTTAGCTGTGTAGACTTTACATGCCATGAATCAATAGCTGACTGTGGCATGTTAGGAGTCTCACACAAACTTTGCCAAGCTCTAGTACTCATGTAAATTGTCATTGGGGGAATAGCTCCCATTTTATTTATAGGGATTCATTTAAGCTTGTCTTTAACAATATATTGAGGCTGCTTTGAAAGTGGAGAACAAACCAGTTGTCCTCTGAAACTTCATTAATTTTCTCACTGGCAATATCACAACTTTGTGGCGTCTCCAGAATGTTCCCACTGTACAATAAATAAATTTGACTTTATTTGGGGCTTCTGCTGTCTTTGGCCTTCTCTTTTGTCTGCATGGAGTGAGCTGAAGGCTTCTCAGTTTGCTTTGAGTTACTGTCAGTCTTGTAGCGTGGGCTGTTTATCTTCTAAAACTCCCTTACTGAGTGGACTGGTTGACATACCCTCTGCTCAGGGAGCCATCACCAAAAGGGGCTGCCTCTCTCTGCTGATTTTTGTGTAAGAGCTTCCAGAGAATGAGCCAAGAATCCCAACAGGACTCTTGGACTAGACTACAGCTTTGAAAGCAATGTCCTTTCTGTGGTTCAATAACTTGTTTAAAAAACATTCCAGCAGAAGGATGGTTTTGTGGCAAACCAAAGAGGAATATATCTTGGTAAGAGCATGGAATCTGATTCAGAAGATTATGTGGCTCTTTGAGGGACCCAGCCACCAGCTTGTGAAGGCTTGAAGGGATAGAATCAAATGTCAGCATGGGGCATGGGAAGTGAACTGTGTATTTTATTTTGTTATAATATAGCTACACTTAAAATTAAGTTTATCAACTGATTTTCAATAAAATTTGGCTTTTTATTTTCAATATTTAGAGGAAAAGTTGAGATCCATCAATAATTTCTCCACTAAAAAGTTGGATTCATCAATAATTCATCAATAATTTCTCCACTAAAAAGTTGGATTCATCAATAATTTCTCCACTAAAACTGTTACTTTCATCTTCTTAGGTTCATTGTATAATACAGTTGTCTTCTTAGTACAGTAATCATACATACTCACTGTAAATATATTTTAGAAAAGGAAGGAAGATAAATGGAAGTAATTTAATGCTTAGTGTCGCACTAAGTCCTACTATGTTTTTAAGGGTATACGTCTTTCTGGGACATGGTATAGTTGGTAATGTGTCTACCACGCAAGCAAGAAAACCCGAGTTTGTACCTTTGTAACCCATCTAAAAAGCTGATCTGAGAAGGGTGAGCCTACAACTCCAGGGCTGACATAGAATTTGGGACAGAGTCATGAGGATCTGTGAAGCTTGCTAGACAGCTAGTCCAAGCAAATCAATCCCTTTCAGGTTCAATGAGAGACCCAAGCGACAAAGAAAGCCATTGGAAAAGCCACCCAACATCACCCTCTGACTCTACATACATACACACTAATTAGTTCAAATGCACACATAAACACACACACACACACACACACACAATTCATGTCTTTAGATGTTATCCTTCGGGGCCTGAATTAAGCTTAAGAGATAAAATACAACAGAATAATTTTGTGTTATATAGTAAGTGGTAATAGTATGTAATAAACAAAACCATGACTTTGAAACACATTTATACCTGGCCTTTTGGATCGTAGCATTAGAAAGTCCCGAGAGATGTTGAGCAGTTGCAGTAGGATTCATCAAGAAGAGGATGAGGTAGGTGCTAATACTGTGAAGCACTGCTAAGTCAGTCTCCTGAAAAAATGTGACTCTTCATGGGTCTTACTCTCATTAACGCCGATCTCACTGGCTCTGATATTACATCCTCTTCCAAGTGCTCCGCCAAGTAGATTCACATATTGTACTTTTTGAAAATATAAACTCTAGGGTCTGGAGAGATGGCTCAGTGGTTAGGAGCACTTGCTATGTTTGCAGAGGATCTTAGTTCAGTTCCTGGCACCCACATTGGACAGCTCACAACCACCTCTAACTCTGTGTCCAGGGAATCACACACCCTTTCCTGGCTTCTGCACAAAAAAAAAAATCCAACAAATATGTAAAATATGTCCTCTGAATTACTGAAATTGATAACAAAACAGCAAAACCAAACACGTGCAGATTCAAATTCTGTAATTACCAACTTGGGTACAGTTTTCTCTACCCGCTTGGGCAAAGGTAGAGAAGGCACCACACACGCCAGCTTTCTTCATTATCCTTCAATTTATTCTTTTTCTTGACAGGCTCAAAGAAGTCATCAAAGATCTAGGATCTGAGTTCTCCTAGCATCTCTCTAAGGTCTGCCTGGGGCTGTGCACTGGGGCAAGGACTAGCTCCCAGGGATCTGAATTTGCAGGTGATGGCCTCGAATCTTGGCTCCAACCTTAAAATATTGAATGCCCCAAATCTCTTCTCTTGCTCTGGGGCCAGGCAGGCTGGCACTGTCTGCAGAAAGCACGGTTCCATTTGCAAACAGCTGTGCCTAGAAGCAGATGAGCGTTGGCAGAGTCGGGATCATAAGTCAGCAGAACTGTGCGGCAGCGGCACTTGCAGTCGCTGCTTCTGGTGGATGCTGACGAGGAAATGAGATTCCATAATCAACCGAACTTTCCATCATGCATTTTAGAAGTTGAAGCTCCAGCCCTGGATCCTTAATGAATTACTAATCTGGACAAACGCTGGAGCTCACAGGCTCTGTTTCGTGGCACAAATAATACGATTTCGTGAAAGCAAGCCTTGTCAGGTGTCCTTTTAAGTAGACATTTGGAATTTTCTGACTCATGCCCCAAATATTTGACTTTTCCTCTCTGTGCAACTGCCATTTGGCTTCATCTTCCCTACTTGAGTGACATAAACGGCTTCTACCTGGTGTCTAACCCAGAGTAGCCTTTTCTGGCTGTGTGAGGAGTACCTGTGTGTGGCACTAAGCATTTCTGTGTACTTGTGTGCATGCATGGAGGCCAGGGGAGGGTGTTGAGTGTTCTGTTCTATGCTTTTATCCATCTTTTACTTTTGAAATCCTCTCCCCATGAAGTTTGAGCTAAGATGGCAACCAGATAGTCCCAGCAATCCTCCTGTCTCTGCCTTCCGTGGCATGCATGCAGCGATATATAGATTTTTATGTGGGTACTGAATTCCAAGTTCCTGTGGCAGCATCAGACCCCAGCCAGTGTTACTGAACCAGAACCAGAGCGAAGGAAAGGTTGAAAATGGCAGCAGTGTCTGTCTTTCTTTAGCGAAGGTGTTTGTGTTATATTCCTTCTACCAACTATACCTTATGAGACATCTTTGTTATTTGGTCCAATTTCCTCCTGTATCTTGAAGAACAATCCCTTGAAATTACCAGCGATGGGGAAGCAGGGCAAAGTGATATAATAATCCACGTTAACAGGAAAGTTAATTTTGAAATGATTGCCATCTCAGAGCAACTCCTGGGCAGTCACTTTCGTACAAGAGACTAAAGAGACTGTCCACCAAATTTAAGGTTGTTATTTCCACAATGTAAGGGTCACCTTTGGCAGGACATAGCCTACCTAGACCCAGTATTTCATAATTTTCTTTTCATCAGGTTGTGGTTATGTGCCTGGTTATCCTCTTAAAGGGAGGGGATGTTTTCCTGATCTGAGTTTTAAGAGGCCAATCTTTCTCTTTTAAAATAAATTTGATTATATGAGGGCTCACTATGGTATTTCAAGCAGTTATTTGATTACTTTGATCATGTTTATTCCCCGTTACCCTCCCTGTTTCCCTCCCATGCTTGCAGATCCCATTCCTGTCTCATACTCATCTCTCTTCTAGTTTAATGTGTGTGTGTATTTTTTTTTTTTTTTGGTGTGCATGTGACTCATTGAGTTTCATTAGGGTGGCTGACAGTTGCATGGGCGAGGGGCTATTTACAGAAGCACAGATACCTTACCAGCCGCCACCCCACTGTAAATAATGTCTTCCCCGCTCCTTGTAACATTAACTGCCTCACAGAGGACTGCTGTGGCCTCCAAATCCTTTCGTCCTCCGAAACAAGACTAATAGAAGTCAATGGCTCCTATACACTCTTCCTCTGTTATCTGGACACAGAAGACTCCAGGAGCCCGAGAATTGACAGAACCACAGATGGGAGCGTTCTGCTTATCTCCTCAATGTCCACATGGAGAAGAGTGGCCTGATTACCAAGAATGTCGTTACTGTATACAACGGTTTTATTTTCCAGAGCAGCTGGCATGGTCCTAACTAATATAGACACAGAGAGACAAGTTGAGATGACACGTCATCACCGCAATGACCTTGTCTGTATTTGTGCTTGAGATTCAATAGCCCAGATGACGCTTCTGCCAGATGCTAATATCCAGATGTCCTTGCAGTCTAAACTTAGTTGAGTCAAGCCACATGATCCCATCCATCCCTTTGCTACTTCTTTTCCCCGTGAGCGTTTAAAAACAAACATCCCCTTCTTCTGCGCATGTACTATCCACGCTCCTCATCTTTCAGTAGCAGTGGGTTGTACAACTAGTGAAACTGATTTCTTTCAAGTCCGTTTGTGTGTGTGGCATCTTCTCAATGCCATTGTGTCCCATCTTCCCACACTTTAGTGGCCGTCTGGCTTTCTCTACCCAGTTCTTTGATTTCATTGAGAACAGCCATTTGTCAGATTTGGGCAGCATATGCGCTAATCAGAGTTTAATTGGGCTCTGCTGCTCTGTGGCGGGACAGGTGTGATGCAAATAAAACATATATGTGTGATGGAAGTGATTGGAATTACGGTCAACTGACAGGAGACATCAACCTCTCGGTGCTGGAAGAGCCGCTTTATTGGATGAGACAGGACAATTACCACCAACGGCCTGTCAGAATGGCTAGGGCTCCCCACAGGCTTTGAGGCAGGTGTTTATGCCTTCAGTTTAATCTTTTCCTTACCAGTTCCAAGCTGCATGCAGCCCTTGGCACCAGCTGAAGCATTTACACAGAAATGGGGGTCACCTGGATGCCCAGCCCATGGATCCAGACCCTTATTGCCAAATAAGGCATGAGCTCACTGGGCTGCAAGGTGGTTTTTCCAGCAGAAAACTAACCTGACTCGCAATCATTCTGGATAATTTGAGAGTTTGATTTGGTAGAATTGTAGACATCTGAAATGCTTTCCCTGCTTTGCTTTGATAGATTTCTAGAAGCTGTGCAGTTCAAACCTCTTACCTGCGTGACCGGCCTCCACTAAGCACATGATGTTGACCATAAGATATATGCAATCCCTCAGAGCACTGAGCACTCTCCCAATCAGTTAAATGACTTTCACATGCAGAGTGTGTTGATGCCGTCTGGAGAATCTGTTTCATGAAACTGAGACAGGTTATATTGTTTGTTTGTTTGTTTGTTTTCTCCGAAATCCCTCTTTCAGGATCAAGTGTCCAGTGAACAATTTTCTTCTTAGATGGTGCCTGGTAAGAATTATTTCAATGATTAAATTTGTAACAAACCTGTAGTTGCAGAACTGTTTCAGAGGGCTGGGTGGCGGCAGCACCTCTCGGAGAAATTCTAATTAAGGAAACAGCATCGAATGTCAACTGGCTTCCTTGGACGGACATAGCTTTTTTCTTTTACTTTTTTTTTATTAATAACTTGGTCCTGGCTATATTTTATGAATTTGTTATTTTCCTATAAACATAGACCTGACTGATAAATAATTTCTAGGCTAGTAAAAAATTTTAATCACTGTTATTTTTTGGGCCAATGTGTTAATCTTTCTAGATGTTACTTATTTTCTTTTTAATAAATTGTATGCCTTTCTGAGAAGCTCCAGTATCTTGAAAAGCCTATCCTACCCCCTCTTTGTGTTGGATCCAATTCATTTTGCATCCATTACCCCTATAATATCCCTGGTGACTATGTACAATTCATCATTTTCTCTTATTCTCATTATGAAGGACAAAAAGGATAAAGGCAATGGAATGGCTTGCTAAGAAAAGCCAAGTTCTGGGAGAAATTGGCAGGCACCACTCAGTTATTGGTTTAAGAGAAGTGCTTCTAAATCCTCACTTGGATGGCAGGTCTGAATGTGAAACTTGGAGCCATTGTGACCCAGATGGTTTCCTTGTTCCCTCTCATGTCTGTGTCTTCTTCTTTTTCTGAGGGAGAAAACAGAAAAATGAGAGATAGCAAAACTCAGTTTTTAGTTTGCTTCATGTTGTGAGCAATCAATCCATTCCACCCTTGTTTTACACATACTGATTTCCATAATTACTGGTTAGCATATTTGGATATACAAATGGGCCTTGGCACCTGGATAGAAGCGTGACCAATTTCAAAGCCTGGGGACCATTTGCAAAGAGATATTGCCTACACAGAAGTGTTCAAGACTGATGGCAACCTTGACATCCTTGCCCTTTCTGCCAGGAGCTGGTTCAGGATCTATGTGCATTTGTCCCAAGCCCTTAAAGTCCACTTCATTTATTCTTATCTGTTTTCCCTGCTTTTGCTATGTATTTATTCAACTTGTTTTCTGTGTGTGTGTGTGTGTATGTGTGACAGAGGGAGGGAGAGAGAGAGAGAGAGAGAGAGAGAGAGAGAGAGAGAGAGAGAGAGAAAGAGAGAGAGAGAAAGAGAAAGAGAGGAGAGAGAGAGAGAATATGTTAGCTTTTGGTTTTTTAAAAGAGTATTTTGACAGATACTCTTTTATATTATTATATTATATAGATATTTTGTAATATTATATAGATATTTTATAAAAATAGATGGTTTTGTAATAGGATGATTAAGGGGATGTTTTATGAATTTATCCCCACTACTGAACAATCCAAATCTGATATACCTCACTCAGAAATGGTTTTTATTCTTTAATGTAAGAAATTGAGTCTTTAATTTGAATTGGAGGGACAGTTTGGTTACAAAATGTGTTACAAGGAGTAACAGTGCTTTTTTTAAAAACTTAAAATAAGAGGACATGGGAATTCTTTGCCTAGCAGAGTAGTTCCAGGACCTTCATGTACAAGTCTGCACTGAACTGAAGAGAAGAAGCTGGGAGCACTATCCACAATCATGCAGTGCCATGGCCACAGGCATCCCCAGGAGAGTTTGATGCTCTGCTGCTCAATGGAATCTGGGATTAAAGAGAGGAAGAACATGCAATTTTGTGTGGGAACAGTAGTTGACATGTTAGTTTATGCATATGTGTGACAGGGAAATATTTTAAGCACCTCTTACTGAGAACCATTAAGATTCAGGAGTCAAGCAGTTTGCCATTTCTATGAAAGAGAAGTTGGTTAGATAAGGTATGTTTATTGCCATGACTGGTAAATGATTTCTAGAACTTTGAGGGTTGAGATTTTATTTTAGTTACGAGCTAGCAGGTCATCTGCTGATGGTTTCATGTATGTTGGTAGAAGACCTGACACTCCCATGTCGGAGACAAAGAAATTCATCACTTAATGACTTATTGGGCAGCGTGAACTTCACATTGCTTCACCCGACCCCATAGTGACTTCAAAGGAGGGTTTCCATGAGTATTTTACAGGTGATCCCAAACTTTGCTGAGAGAGAGAGAGAGAGAGAGAGAGAGAGAGAGAGAGGAGAGAGAGAGAATACCTTTCACACACAGCTAGGCAAGAAGGTTTACCCTTGTTACACAAGGAGACACCATCTTTATTCTTCAAGAATGTTGGTTGTTTCCCATTTTAAGGATAGCTCAGAAAGTATTTATCAATGTTTCTACCCACAAAGACTTGTAGAACTCTGAGACTCATGGAGAATCACCTTCAACAGTCTCCAGAAGATTTATATTTTTATAATTGCTGGCAGAGGATAAGGCTGAAGTCAATGGAGTGATAGCATTTATATAGAATCAGAAGGAGAGTTTTAAGGACCTGCTGCTTATTTGGTGTGCTGGGGCTACATGGGGTTTTCTTTTTCTGGTCTTTAATTAGGTATGTTGTTCAGGGTATTGCTTCTTCTTTCTTCTTTATGTGCTTCTAATAGAACTACTTAGAATTTCTCTGCTACTCTTTTAATTAAAAATTTTATTATGTCTATAGGTGTTTTGCTTGCATATAAGTTTGTGTACCGCATTTGTGCTTAGTTCCCAAAAAGGGCAGAAGAAGGCATTGGAGCCTCTGGAAATGGAGTTACGGAAATTTGTGAGCTATCATGTGCATGTTGGGAATCGAATCCAGGTCCTCTGGCAGAGCAGCCAGTGCTCTAAATGCTTGAACCATCTCACCAGTCCTGTCTTTAAAGCGATTCGGTTTAAGAAGCAAAGGAAATACTTCCTGTCTAATGTTGCTGTGTCCATTAAAAAGCAGTATCAGGGACCAGGAGATACTATATAATGTCCTGTGCCTGTGCAATATAAACTCTCTTCCTCTCATCTCTCATTTGACAGATCTTTTAAAATCTCTTAGATTTGTTCTTTCATACTTTCCAGACCTGCAGATGCTATAGCTCAAGTTTTTTTTTAAATTATTTTTTATTTTTATTTACAATGATAATTTATCTTAAAGGGTCAACATGAGATTAGCCCTGGAAATGCCTGTATTAATCCAGATATGGTTTAAGTCAATGGCATGGTATTATTGAGTCCGAAGGATTATTTTCAGATAGGAATAGGAATAAGTAAGCATTGAAGTCAGGCCTTCCAAAACAAAAGGAAGAGAGTATCTATTCCGCAGATGGCGATCTTCAGGTCTTTCCGTAGCTAATCTGTTTGGAATTCTCTGGCCGAGGTGGAATGAATATATTGTGAGAGCGACTCTATCGCTCTATCGAGCACAGTGTGATGGTGGCTTAATCTGGTTGCGACTGTGTCTCACATATCACTGTACCCAGTCAATACTCTATTATTGCAAGTTAAGTGGTTTGCTACAGTATTCCATGCGCAGAGTATTAGAAGCTTTGTTCCCTAATTTCCCAAGCAATAATGGTATAAGCAGTATGCATTTTTTATTATAAAAACTAACAATTGCCTCCACAGAGTTAATGGTTTTTTATGGACCATTGGTACCCTGGGGATGTAGTCATAAATCAGAGCAAAATTAAATGTAAAATGTGCTAAATTTTGGCAGAATTAGATTTTCTTTGTAAAAGCTGAAATCTTCAGGTTTTCTTGGAACCAGACTTTGGTTCTCTTCCTGGGGATTTTATTTTTATTTTATTTAAATGGATGTGTTGTTTCCTGATTAAAATTGATTAGGAATAATTATAACAACAGTCATTCCCAGCACGGGGTTGGGTAGCATTCTTTATAGTTCTTGAGGGCTGTTTGTCCTCAGCAGTTCTGAAGTGCTAACGGCCTCTGAATGAGTAACAGAAAGTGCAGTGAGAAAGGGCACTCTCTCTCCCAAATGGCTGTTGTTTCTACACATCAGGGGCTCCATATTCAAGCACAGTGTGTTCTCAGTGGATTGCTTAGAAACCCAGAAAGGGCAACAGTCTCTTCTTCCAGGAGACTTGGTCAAGGATTTTTAGTATCAGAAGCCTTAATTCAAACTAATGGTAGATTATGACTGTCCTTGGATGATAGCAACAGCAAGTTTAAAATCAGAAAGAGGGAAAAGAGGAGCAGGAGAAGGGGGTTGGGTGTTGCAGGGGTGGTGTTTTCTGTGGTCTTCTCATCCGGACAGTTTATGTTATCATTATGTCCCACCCATGCGGCCTCATCTAACTTCGTTCGTCCGTCCGTCCGTCTGTCACTCCCTCCTTCCCTCCCTCCCTCTCTCTCTCCCTTCCTCCCTCATACCTTCTTTCCTTCCTTCATGTGTAGTACTGGAGAACAAACCCAGGATCTTGCGCGTGCGTGAGCAGTCCTCTGACACTGAGTAACAGTTCACCTGTTATTTCTATTACTTTCCACAAATTTCTGCCTTCGCACTGAGGGTTAGAGCTTCAACATGTAAATTTTGGGGTAAGAAATGACATAAACCTTCAGTCCATTATGGCCCACAAACAGGAGAGATATGCTCAAATATTCTTAACTCTTCTATGATATTCTTTCTTAGATCTCTAATGTATAAATTCTTACTTCCCTCCATTGTTCATATCTCATTATGTTTAGGTTGTTTTCTCAAAGTAGAAGCCCGATGCATTTAAGTTTAGATTTTTGCCTTGACTTCTTGTTCCAAGTCAGATGGAAAGCTGAACTAATCATCAGGGGAATGACTCAAAGGTTTAACTAGAAAATGAGTCTTGGTACGCACGCAGTTTGAGCCCCTGCCCTAGGACTTGAGCAATAATTACTATTCTCACCCAGAAGAAGACAAAAACATTTAGCATATGGTTTTCTCTCCCTGTCTGGAATCAATCAGGACATGCCACTTTGGAGCTTAGTGTGGTCAATCATCATGTGCCCAGTCCTTCTAAATGGAAATCTCTCAACGACATTCTTCCGAAAGAGACTGTCAAGTTATTAAATGATAGGAATGTTGGCAGCAAAAATAGATTTCTTTAGACATTTCACAGGGACTAAAAATTAGGAAATGCTTTCTTATTTTTTTTTCATTCTCCTCAAAGACTGTTTTGACTTTGTTTTCTAATGCCATATTGGACAAACATGTTAGCTGTGAATACCATTTTGAAAACACTTTGAGCCCTGACAATGTCTGTCCTGGGTAGTCTTGTAGCTTGCAGAATGGATCCTGGAAAAAATAAGGAAGTATTTATGTTTTCAGAATGCTTTATATGCAATTCCCCAGAAACAGCTCAAAAGAGATAGACACTTCTCTAAAAGGTTGCTGCTTTAGCACTTACAAAGGTTGGAATTTCCCACTGGCTCAGTGGAGAGATTTGTATCAGTTATTTCTGATTCACCTAATAGCACATTTGTGTTGGAGATGAAACGTGAGTCCCACTAAGAAAATAAAATGCTTCTTAAAAACTGGCCTCGCCTCCCTTCCCCCCCTACATGCTCAGATTTGAGGTGTATTCTTTTAGATGCTGTTGCAGAGCGAGCTATGATGCCCCCTCTGAACACAGGAGTGGTGGTTGCTCTTCCTCCCTGAGTGTACAGCCAGTGCATCTGCCGAGCCTGGTGTGCTCTTTCTGCACGTAAGTGAAGCCCTCACTTAAACTTCTGTCCTGCTACCATAAATCAGTGTAGATGGAGGGGAGGAGGAAAGAAAGGTGCAATGGTGATTTATTCAAAACAACCTCAGTGATGCTTGCCAAGTGGCCTGTGATCTTAGCTCCCTCACCTACTTTGTGGTCCCTCTGCCATGCTATTCTTGTTTGGTTCTTCTCTTTTTGAGCGTCTCTACTCTGTAAAGGCAGGCTTTCAGTGAGTGCTGTCTGATCTACTGTCCCTTGTATTGCACACGAAGGTAGCTCAGAAGTACATTAAATGCTTGAACATGCCATATGTTTGAATTGTTCAAAAATTAGTGAATTGCGATGTGCAGTGGGAGGCCGCTTGTTTGTTCCTGGCAGTCCCTAAATAAGCACGTAGAAACTATATTATGTGCAATACTGTTTGGCCAATAGCTTAAGTGTATTTCTGGCTAACTCTTATATTTTAAATTAACCCATCTCCAGTAATCTGTGTGTCGCCATGTGGCTGTGGTTTGCCAGCAAGGTTCAATCCAGTGTTTGTCTCTAGTGGAGCTGCATGGCTTCTCTCCTTAACTCTGCCTTCTTTCTCCCAGCATTCAGTATAGTTTTCCTTACCTAGTTCAACTCTGCCCTATCAACAGGCCAGGGCAGTTTCTTTATTCATTAAGCAATACATATACAGAAGGACTTCCTACATCAGTGATGTACATGCATTTTCCCAATATTCTGTTGAGAAACAGAAGTATTCCTATTTCTCCCCAAATCTTATGAGGTGAATTAGCTTTTGCTTGTCTGTAGCATGTTGTCTTCATCAAGTCTTTCTGGCTTGAGAATGGTTTCCTCTGGCTGGACACTTATCTGTAATTAGAGCTTGGGTTCTAGGTGCCTGAGGCTGGGAAACCAGAGGAGGTCCAGGGGGCTAGTCTGAAGAAGAGTTCTGCAGATAGCCTCCTAAGTAGACACCTCTCGGCAGTCCTAGCAAGCTCAGCATCTCTTAACTAAAGGACGTATATCTTTGGATCAATTTTGTGGCATTGCAAAATCTTTCTTGATTTTTGTGTTGTAGCAATTTAATAATAACGCATATAAAAATTAAAATAGTTCTGTGGCAAAGTTTGGGTCCCAGTGTGCAAACTTCTTACCTGTTATATGAAGGAATCATTTTCAAGAGTGGCAGATAACCAGGTGTGACTCTTGCTGATGGAAAACACTGCCTGCCGAGGTTGTGGAAAGAAAATGCAATTACTGATTTTATTTGTATGAAAAATGCTTATGGACAATTTTCCCATAAGGGGTCATTCCCTAGCTGTTGGAGAAGCTGAATGAAGAGACTTACTAGCTCTGTGCCCTATCTGGTCAGATGTTTGTGAACTTCAGGATAGCAGCACTTGCATTTCTTGGGTTGTCAACCGAACAGTGTCCTAAGCTATAAGGTGTTTTCTGGATGTTTCACACCAGTGTGTTTTTATCCACACAGGGACTTGATAACGACACGACACATAATCGTGGCTTACTTTGGCATTAATTGTCCCTTGTCCGCTGTGAATAACTGGTGCTGCTGTCGGAGGCAACCAGGTCGGTCTTCCAGTTTTGATCTCAGTTCTTTCTGTTTATCGTTGTCTGAACTCATGTCAGACTAGGGTGTGGTCTCTCTCACCACTTCCCAGAGTTCTAGTCTCTCTTTTAATATATACCAGGATGATCATGCCAGTCTCTCTCTGCCTCATTTTTCCGTGTTTGTGTCTGCAAATAGCTCCATGTTTTCACCATCTTTCCCTAACATTTATCCTAGAGATCAGTGTTGTGCAGTGATGTGACGTCTAGAAATTTTCTTTCCTCTCTGTGAGATGGCTCGGATAGAGCCTCCAAGAGCTTCATGTAAGAAATAAAATTTTCCAAGATGCTGCTAAGGCTCAGCTGTCTGTTCTCCATGGCTTGGGCCCCACCTCATATTTCAAGAGCGCCTATTCTTCTTCTGGAAGGATACTTTCTGTCTCCTGAGTTTTCAGATTCCCCACTCCTCCTTTTTTAAAATTGATATATTATTCCAGAAGATTTTTGGTGAGGATCCCGTGATGATAGTGTACACAGAGGCCTTGAACAAGATCAATGACTCATTGCAATTGAAGTGAAGCTTGTTGGACTATGTGACACACTGCTCCCAGTACCACCAGGATGAACGGAGAGGTGTTGGAGAAGCTGGAAAAATGGATTAGTGAAGAGTTCTTCTTCTTCTTCTTCTTCTTCTTCTTCTTCTTCTTCTTCTTCTTCTTCTTCTTCTTCTTCTTCTTCTTCTTCTTC